>NC_136998.1:12125741-12235959 GCF_032717465.1 Coenobita brevimanus
TTCTGTTTCTGAGGGGAACTTAAAATTGGGGTGTTCATCATTCAAACAGTTCAGAAAAAGAGTGACAATCTGATAATTTAAATACAACAAATATGACGTTAATATATTTTTGATAATATAATGTTTATAAGCATGGAGGCATTTAGCCATAAGGATTCATACTGGCAAAGAACAACATTAGTTAGCGTATGAACTAATGGGGATCCCATTGCCACACCGTCACACTGCTGACGATGAATTACTCTGTGTCACTTGCTGATATTTTCCCTCCCCCTCATTTACTCATAGCACATTGGTGTATAAGTATATCTTCAGCACTGTGTAATAATTAAGTGGTTTGGAGGTTAAATGAAGTCTGGTATAGAACAAAATAAACATTTCACTAGTTTAACCAATCTGATACACTACGTACAAGTGGTTACACAATACAAGTCTGAGTTCTAGAGAAGTATGGGTTACTGTCCCCACTAACTGGCTAGAACTGAACTGATCTTGCCGGCACTGAGGGCGTAGGAGAAGAGCTAACGAAGCAGTGGAAGGTTTCCACTACCTCTGACTAAGCTATGCGAGACAGCAATGTGGTTGCTATGTCGAATGTTAGATATTAGATACCATAACAAGATACTATAGTAGATAAAATGACATTCTACAGGTAAGCATAATGTAAGTTCTATATATACTATCTGTCTATCGATTGCCAGACTCCTTAATTCCGAAAGAGGTGGCCACAAATAAATCGCCTCCATGTTGTCCTGTCCCCCGCCATTTCATTGCCCGGCTCCCAGCTCACACCACCCTCATTCATATACCTCTCTACTCCATCCCTCCATCTCATCCTTGGCCTCCCCTTCGCTACCCCCCCCCCTCCACCTCACTCACATACAGGACACTCTCCTCTTCACCCTCTCACTCTCCATCTTCTCCGTATGGCCAAACCACCTCAGTGTGTTTCTCCTCACGCTTCCTATCACATCCACATCTGCACCACAACGCTCCTCGACTTCTTCATTTGTCAGTCTGTCTCTCCATGTGACTCCACATGCTCCTCTCAAATAACTCATTTCCACTGCTGTCACTCTAGACTTCTGTCCCTCCAACAACGTCCAAGTTTCACTTCCTTACGTTAGAGATGGGATCACAATATTGTCATGCAGTAACTTTTTCACTTCCATGCTCACTTCCCTGTTTCTTATCACTGCTTTCAAGGTACCAGCAGCCTTTCTTCCTTGATGTACCTATTCAAGCACTTCATCCTTTAAATTTCCATCCTTACTCATCACACTATCCAAGTACTTAAACGCACTCACATTATCCATTCCCTCCTCATCCAGCCTCAATGTACATTCACTGACATCCTTTTCCCTCGAAGACCATAACTTTACTCTTCCCTATATTCACCTTTAGATTCTCTTTCTTACACACTCTGCCAAACTCACCCACCAAGCCTTGCAGCTCGCATTCGTCTTAACAACACAGTATCATCTGCAAACAACAGTACAGGGAGTTTCCAAACACTACCCTCTCTCATTAGGGCTGCTCCAACATCCACTGCCCCACCTTGTACCTTTTTTATAACTACATCCATATCGAGATTGAACAACCATGGAGACATGACACATCTCTCAATCCAACCTTCAAAGGGAAAAATTCACTCAGTTCACTATCCAAACGCATTGCAGCCTTAGCAGCCTCATACATACTCTTCACGGCATTCAACAACTTCCCATCTACTCCATATATTCTTAATACTTTCCACAATTCTTGTCAATCCACCATGTCACATGCTTTCTCCAAATCCATGAAGGATGAATAAAACTTCTTTCCCTTCTCTAGAAACTTTTCCACTAAAGATCTAAGAATGAATTTTTGATCTACACAATCTTTTCCCTTCCTAAAACCTCTTTGTTCTTCTCCAACTAATTCCTCTGTTATTTCCCAAACTCTGTCAATAAGTATCCTACCATATACTTTTCCTATTACACTAAGAAGACAAATGCCTCTATGATTACCACATACTTCTTTTCCCCCCTTTCCTTTGTACAGGGGAATAATTATACCTGACTTCCAATCCTCCGGGACTCTACCTTCCTCCCAGGTCAATCTGAACATCTTCCACATCCATTCTACTACTATCTCTCCCACATGCTTTAGCATTTCCTCACACACTCCATCAATTCCTGGAGCTTCCCCCATTTTGTCTTTCTTAATTGCTTCCGCAACTGATTTCCATCCTACTGATTTCTTCCTCTCTTTTCACATCCCTCCTACTCCCAGCCATTCTCCAACCACTTACACTTGCATTACTTTCATTCTCTATGTTCAACAATTCCTTAAAGTGTTCTCTCCTTCTGCTCACTTTTTTTGTCTCTTGTCCACTAGCAATGCACCATTTTTATCTTTCACTCCCCTACTAGCTTCCTTGACACCCTGTCTAACTGGCTTTACCTCTTTGCAGAAAAATTTCTTACATTCCTTCCACTTTACACTCAAATTCCTTTCAAATTCCTCACCCACTCTCTTCTTAAGCTTTCTTACTACTCTTTTCACCTCTCTCTTCCTCTCTATATATAACTCTCTTTTCGCTCTCTCAACTTCTTCCACACCTCTGTTTCTCATCCATTGATTATATGCCTTCTTCTTTTGTGCCACAACCTGTCTCACCTCTTCATTCCACCATACTGTTCCCTGCACCCCTTCTCGTCTTCTCTTCACCCCACACACCACCTCACATGCTGCACAGATTTCTTCTGTGAATATCTTGCACACACCTTCCACGTCCCCCATCTGCTCCAATCCATATTTAACCAATCACTCCTCCATTTGTCTCTTATATTCTGCCATTCATCCATCCTCTTATAACCTTACTACCCTCCTTGTATGAACTACTTCTTCCTGTCCTACCTTTCTTCTATCCTTCCATTTCATTTGGACCTTGATTTTCACCACCACCAAGTGGTGGTCAGAAAGTCCACTCCCTCAACCTTTTTATGCTCTTGCATCCACAACACACCTTCTCATCCTCTTCATCCACACACACATAATCATTGCCTTCCGTTCATTCAGTTCACCATCCACCCTTCTCAACACTCGTCATACATACCTGTGGATCATCGTGTGCCTGAGGAGGGTATTATCTATCACCAACCCCCTCCCGGCACAAATGTCCAATAATGCACTGCCATTCTCATCCATCTCTGCAGGCACACCCCACTCACCAACTACTTCATCCACCTTAACATTCCCTACTTTCCCATTCATCTATCTATCTATATACCTAGGCTGCTTCCCCCAAGGAAAGGGGGGTAGCCGAGACAGGACGACACTACCAATTTACTCATCCACTGAAACATCTCTCTCATTCCAGTGTAAAACACTCTCTCATTCCTTCCAAACTTTTCCATGCATGCTTCCACATTTGTCCAGAACTCCTCTCTCACCCTCCTTCCACCATCTTGCGTTGGCACACACACACACACACACACACACACACACACACACACACACACACACACACACACACACACACACACACACACACACACACACACACACACACACACACACACACACACACACACACACACAAACACACACACATATGTAGTTCAACTTTCAATCTTACCCACACAATCTATATATACAGTGCAGGTATATAAGATATAAGATAATGAGATGATTAATATAGTTAATACTTATATATGTAAGAAGAAATAAGGATACTGCTTTAACACTGAGATACATGTCAGGCATCTATTATATATACAAATTTGCAAAAAATGCCTGTTTAGAATTATGTCGTGGATGTACAACGGTTCTGTGTGGTTTAATGAAATGTGTTGTGAGCCTTGGTGTCATGTATAGGCTATAACATGCAGAATGGTGCAGTGTGAATGGTGCATTGTGGTGTGTGAAAGTGTGTAGTAACTTACCATTTTTTTTTTTATGGCACTGCTTTGTAACCTGTAAAGTGTGAAGTGGATAGGATGTTTGATATTGCTATCACTATTGAATTATTACGAGAGAGGGAGAAGTCCTCGCAAGCCTCTCCTCAAGTAGTGGCATTTTGTCACACACGAGCGGCCCAACATTGCCCGGCCCAACCATGCCCGGCCAGACAGTAATTGTTTTGAGAAGCTTGTATCTCATCAACCACAGGGCCGATCACTGCGTGGTTTGCTCCATATGATAGCCCCATTGTTTAAGATTTGTTTTTGGCAGGTTTCATCACACCCCGGCGGTGCACGTGGCAAGTGGCGCGCACCAAGTGCAGCATGTCGAAAATCTTCAAAAGAGGGTCACAAGCCAGACAGTTTGTCGTGAAGACATGAAACTTGGTAAGTAGATAGCCATCAATATACTCTAGGTATCCTAGGGATATAAGGCGACATTTCAGTGCTTTCGGATTTAAATGGCCTCACTCATACCTCACCGAGAAAGGCGTTCTGCTGGTGGTAAGGTGTTGTATGAAAGGCGAGGCGAAAAGGTGGAAGTGAACTCTTCTTAAATTTTCCTTTCCACCTTTACTCCTTACTCGCCTTCCTTCTTTTTCTAATATCAAACCTTTTACGTAGAGATAAGTCATATCTATAATCGCTAAACAAGCGTCCTTAAGGAGAAAAGAAAGCCACCGAGTCAAGAAAAATATAATTCCCCGTATCGTAGTCGTCCTCTGCTGCCTGGGCCTGCGTTGGACGGGAAAACTAATTTAAGTAACAATTACTGTTTATAAAAGGCTAACGGTTTGTTATAGTTGATGTTCACTCTTTCAGCAGTGAAGGAAAACCACGACTACAACTCAGTGTGTTTACATTTATAAGAAAACGAATGTACATAAATTTTCAGTAAATGCTGTCACTTCTAGTTTTGCGCAATGAAGAAATTTTCAATATTTTGTACTTCCTCGAACCTTCCACTCAAAAAAAAAAAAAAAGAGTAGGAAGTTGTCCTTTGAAGATCGAGATCATGTTCATGGACACAATTAACAATGTTTACCTTATTATCCTTATCTATTAGCTTATGTTACAGCTAACAGAACATATTTGTTTCAGCTGCTTTTAATGGATTTAATAATTTGTGGTTTAGTTTATCAGTAATGAACATTACTGCAGGGTTGTCCAGGACGGTCCAGCATGTTACCTCCAGACTCCGAGTGACAACATGGCTCACAAAGGTGGCAATCAAGGTAGAGTCCCTTATCAGTCTCCATCAAGGTTCACCAGTCAAAGCCGAAACATTATAACATTTACCAATACTCACGTTAAGAAAATCCATGTATCACAGGAGAGCCGGAGAAAAAAAATCGCAGCAGCAACACAGGTGTCTGTATGAACAATGCAATGGATCCAGAATGAAAAGAATGTAACTCCAGGTGGATTATTTTGCTCCCTTCCTGCACCCAAAAGACCATCAACTGTGCTGGATCTACTCGACGCATTTGACAGAGAATGCGTCAGCAGAAAGCTGCTTTCCTTTTATGTGAGAGGAGAACTACATAAGCTTTCCATTTTGCTGCAAAAAGTCAAGGAGCATCAACTGAACTTCACTGGGTCATGAAGTTCGCTGTATAAGGTTGCCGAGGATATGGGATTCAAGTTCAGAAAAACAGATAGTGGTAGAAAAATCTTGACTGAGAGGGACTGTATCGTTGAAATAAGGAACCAGTACCTGAGAGAGATGCAGTGAATATAGGTAGTCTCCCAGTCTTCCCCCATTAGTTTACCTTGATGAAATTTGAGTTAACCAGAATCAGTGTATCGAATGATGTTGGACAGTTGCTGATGGATCAGTGGGGCCTAAACTTAAGACAGGGAGGGGAACCAAGTTCATCTTTCTCCATGGTGGAAATGACTGCTGCTTCATTCCTGATGCTTTGTTAAGGTTTAGAAAAAAAATAATAAGTGCAAAAGTAGACTGCCATGACTCCATGGATTATGAGGGATTCAAGACCTGGACCCAGCAACAAGTGCTCCCTGATATCCAAGGATCACTCATCATGAAGAATACGCCATACCACTAAAAAATTTAAAGCAAGATCCCCCATCCAATGACAGCAAGTCACAAACAATTCAGTGTTGCAGAACAATAACATCATACATGATCCAACTTTTACAAAGGCAGAAATCATTATGATACCAGACAACACACTGACAAACAATATTATGAAATAGATCAAACAGCAAAAAAAAAAAAAAAAAAAAAAAAAAAACGCTGATAAATAATGCTCAGGTTATCACCATACTAGCATGTGTTTAGTCCTGCTGAATTTGTATGGGCCAAGGTGAAAAGGGAGGTAAAGAGAGACCAATTAACAAAAGAGGCTATCCAGCAAGAGGCACCGGAGCAGGGGAGGAAGCGCTTTACACACTCTCTGAAAATTGAGGGGGAACATAAATCTAAAGTTACTACATGTAGTCATTTGTTTGAAACTTTTGTGATAATTGTAACATCAGATGACACTGAAGAAATCAGTGATGACATGAGTAATTCTCTCTCTCTCTCTCTCTCTCTCTCTCTCTCTCTCTCTATCATATATATATATATATATATATATATATATATATATATATATATATATATATATATATATATATTTGTGTGTGTGTGTGTGTGTGTGTGTGTGTGTGTGTGTGTATAGGCTATATATTATATAGAAGGAGGTGAAAAGGATGCAAAAAGGAGAGTCTGGGAAGGAAGAGCGTGTAAAAGCAGAGGATGCAGTATATGTATATTAATGAAGTTTGTGATGATGGAACTTAGCTTTTGCAATGATGGAATTTACCTTCATATATTGTTTTGCATCGTATTTTATAAATTCGAATTAGCCTCCCATGTTATTTTGTATCGTATATCATAACCTCGAATTTACCTCCCATTAATTATTTTGCATTGTATATTATAATTTTATAAGCCCCTGTTTTGTGAGTAATTCTGAACTCTATTCCTGCCTCCCACCCTTCTCTCCATTTTCTCCCTCTCTAAACCTCCCTCCTTCCCTTCCTTCTTCTCTCCCCTCACTCCTATCAAAATTTTACGATCCCTCCCTCCCTCACTTCCACGTACAGTGTCAGCAAAGTCTTAAAATCAGTAACTTGTGGTGTCTTTCAGACAGTAAAAGTGTAGAAGATAATTATAATGTTTTACTAATACTTGCTAATCAGTTGTTTTAGTGGGCCCCAGTTGATGTTTTTTTTTATTAAACCGGAATTGTAACATCTTCTAACAGTGTACGTCATGTGCTCAGTCGAGCGTGAAATATTAACTGTCATAATCGTCATTCAGTGTCCAGCTAGATGTGACATGGGAAGGATACTTCAGTCCTACTATTTTTGTTTTCTTATCCTTTATTGTTCCAGTGAATTTACATACATGGATACTTGTAACATTAGATGGTCTCACTGAGGAAATAATGCTGTGAAATGGAATGGAATAACAGAATATGCCAAGTTCTTTTGAAATATTTAATGAGAACAAGAAACCAAACAAATTTAGCATTGCAAAACAAGGTAAGTAACTGTGAAAACACATACGTGAAAAGAACACCCAGGTGCAACATAAAATCAGCGAGGATCATAAAGATTTGTTTACAGTAAGCTGCGGGGGTGATAGCCGGGAGGTGTTGACTGTATCGTATCGGAAGGCAATTGGTAAGGCTGCTTACTCTAGGGCGGGGATGTCGATAGTAACAATAATTACGCCAGTTGGAAACAAAAACTACTATGGTTAGAATGATATGCGGTATACCAACCAGTGGCTGACCAAGTAAATAGACAACACTCCCACTCACTCTGCCTGATAGATCAAAACGCATGCCGCACATAGCTTCACATACACCTATAAGACATAGTCAATCCGGGGACTGTCAAGTTATAAAGGGGTGCTAAACCCAGGTCACACACTCCTCCGCAAAATGTATATCCAGCCTGTTAGATTTCTTGTCAGATCCCTAACCCCTTCAGCTTCCATTTCTCTCTCTCTCTCTCTCTCTCTCTCTCTCTCTCTCTCTCTCTCTCTCTCTCTCTCTCTCTCTCTCTCTCATTTTCCATATCTATTTACCTTTTTGGCCTGCCACGACTCCCCCACCTTCATACTCGCCGAGATATATCCTTTTCACCGTTCTAACATCCATGCTTTCCACTTTAAGCACACTCTCTTCAACTTTTGTGTGGCATTATTCCCTACCCATTCCAATCTCCGCACTGCATACACATTCCTCAACAGTCTAATCTTCACTGCTCATACTCGACTTTTCCTGTTCACGCCCCACAATAGCCTCACACCCTCACGTTAAAGAAGGAACTTGGGAATCTTTCATGCAAGCCTCTCGCAGCTGGCACACTCATTCCTCTGTTACCTCCCTAGTCCTCCATAATACCAGTCACTTTCCTATCCTGTGTCATTCAACTTTCCACTTGTTTTGCACTTTTACCTTTCTTTTCTATCACTACATACATGCGATCAGCTCTTTCACCATTTCAAGGCTTTCCACTCATTGTTGCCTCACACTGGGAATCGGGTTCTCTCTAAATAACCATCACTTTGAACTGTCTACATTCTTTTCCAAGGCGCGACGCTCACAGACATCTACAAAACTCTGCATCAGTCCATGAAACTCTCTTCCACTATTTACAAACAGCACAATAACATCTGCACACATCAGATTTGAGATATTCCATCCTTCAGCATTCACAACCAATGTCATTTCTATGCCCAATACTTCTGTTTTCACGAATCTGATAACGCCAATATCTGTCTGTCTACCTCTAGTTACACACACACACACACACACACACACACACACACACACACATATATATATATATATATATATATATATATATATATATATATATATATATATATATATATGAGCCTCTGTGGTACAGTGGTACAGTGTGCGTTTCGTACACGGGTGGGCCAGGGTTCGCGCCCCGCCAGGGTAATAAACTTTGGGAGTGTTCACCCGGCCACGTACTGCATTGGCGGACACAAGGGGTGCTGTGGTTGAACCAGTGTCGCTTACTGTAAAGTATGCTTGCACCCAGTCGGCTTGCGCGGGCCGATTACACTTGGTTCACAGACTACACACACATCCAAAGCCACTCCAACACTACAATTACACTTACAAGCATTTCTCACCCTACATACAATCTCTACCAGACAGCCTAAGCCACTTGGTAGAGATACATTGGCTGCATCGTCCCGACTTCGGTCGGGATAGGCCGGTCCTGCAGTGCATACTCAAACGGCTGATGATGATATATATATATATATATATATATATATATATATATATATATATATATATATATAAAACAGTTATCAAACAGCAGTTAAAGTATTCAGTAAAAGTAATGATTAAAAACAGTTGTTCTTAAGAATATCTATTACAAACAGTTATTAACAAGTATATTAGTCTATAACACCTGTTTTTCCCACCAAATATAGTGAGTAAAGGATTTTATAGACTAACCTGCTTTTTAATTACTATTTTAAATAACAATCATTCATAAACAACTTCTTCTAAAACCTATTTTTAATCACTAATGCCTATTTTTCTTCTTTGTATTTTTAGTTGTTTTCCGGGGAGGGACACTAACCCTCCACAAACCCACTTGTTGACACGTAAGGAACATGTATTGGCTGGTTATACGGTTACCACCCACCGAATTAAATGCTTTCCTGGTTTACAGGAAATCAATTGGCTTGCCACTCATGTAGGGCTACCCTGAAATAGAGTACCACTAGACTGAGCGGATGAGAGCCCCGATTGAATGAGGTGGAGGGGGGAGAGGTAGGGGAAGGCCGAGGATGAGATGGAGGGATGGAGTGGAGAGGTATATGAGAGAGGGGTGTGTGAGGTATGGGTGGAGGGGTAGTGAAATGGTGGGGGACAGGACGATATGGAGGCGATTTCTTTGTGGCCATCCCTTACGGAATGAAGGCGTCTGGCAATAGATAGATGGGTAGATAGACTTTTTAATGACTATCTTTATTTGGTAAATGTTGTCTGAATACAATACACAAATTTTGTAAGAGTATTTTTATGTACAAGTGTTGTTAATTCTTGTCAGAACAATATGCATATGTATTTATAAGTCTACACCATATACACGAAAACCTTCCATAATCCTTCCCTAGGTACCGTTTGCAAAACATTTTCTAGATCCAAAATGCCATCAATACCATAGTTCTCATGTGGCTTCTTGACTATCGTTTTCCATGCAAATAATTGCTAAACACACCCTCTGCCACACATAAAGCCACCCTGCTCGCCAGTCACCACGGCTGCTGATACATCACTTACTTTTTTTCTAAGTAATCTTCTATAGGTAACAACTTTGTTTATGTCAGATGGATGTATTTTCTCGTGTACAGCGCGATTGCACTATAAACCTAAGAATAACCAAATAAAAGACTAAAGATATTTTTTACCTTTAATTTATTTCCAGTTCACAGAGCTCCAAGTTTTCTGTGTAAAGAATGTTCATGAAACTAAAGATTAATATAAATGGGACAAGCATACCTACTGTTCCTTCGTGTTCACCTAAATATTTTTGCTGAAAACTTGCTCTTTGTCAATACTGTCTATTGCATACCGACATAGAATTATTCGCCTAATCTAGTAACTTCAGTAATTAGTTTTAGTTAGTTTCATGACATGAAAATATTGCATACATACGTTTCATTGTTCATCGATGGAAAATATTTGCAACATAGAGTAGACTATGTCTGGTCGCAAATCATTGCTAGTAGTGTAGTCACTCATAATGAACACTGAAAAATGTGTAGAGTAGAGACTAAACCTGTTAAAAGCGATTTTTATGTAATGATAGGTGGCAGTACGTGAGGAGGCTCTCGAATGTTTGCACTTTAATTCATATGCAGTGACATAGGTAGTCTGAAGTGCAGCAGTTAACTTTCTGATGGCGGCAACTATTAATGCACCCATCATAATACACCAAAACACGGAGAGCAAAAGCAACAACAGCTGCAGTACACTATAGTATCGACAACTACATCTGTGAAGAGAAAGTAAATCTCAGTTGTATCAGCCTTTACCTTTCTGTTATGAAATTATTATTTCTGCAAGCTAATAAGGTTCTATTTAAGCAGATGGAGCTAATTTGCATACCTTCCTTTTCACCATATAATAGTATGATACTGGCTTTAATCATAGTTTTCCTTGTATCGTTTCTTAAACTGTTCAGAAGCATAGCCTTTTCCGAAAAGAAATATTAGTTTACTGTTTTGCCTGTGTGACCTTATCAGGCAATAAACAGCAGTACGGTAAATGTGAGGCAACATATCACTGTCTAGTAACTGCTGCAAAAAGAGGCAAGGTATCTACAAACAAAATTTTCTTGGATGCGTGCACACAGTCAATGACGTTGCGTAGTGTTTCAGTGGTTTTGTAAGGATAAACAATCTGTGTACACACATGTCCTCATATGGAAATGCAAACGATCAAGTCTAGGCTAATGAAGGCTTCCTTGTCAGCCAGATTACGCTGATGATATCTGATGTATCTTTGTGCTGTATTCCCGGGGGCTTCCACGAATATCTTGCCCAGCTTCTCCTATATTCAAGACAATAATATTTCTTTGTATGAAACTGTGCTGACATAAAACAAAAAGGAAAATATCATATGGGAATGTTTAAGTGTTATGATTATGAAAGCGTAGCATGAATCACTAATGAGGTGACATCTGTCAAATGCCCACTATAATACGGACCCACATATACGGTGCTAAGCTTTTTAATTTACAGCCAGCCAATTAGGAATCATATATTTATTTCAGTATCAAAACTTTTCCTACAAAACTGTTTTCGTCTGATATCCTGTTGACAACCGAAACTCATATATGTTGAGCCTCAGTGAGGCCGTCAAAGCAGAAATAGCCATGAATATTGATGTTTGGATACGAGAGAGAGAGAGAGAGAGAGAGAGAGAGAGAGAGAAAGAAAGAGAAACTAAATGCGTATTTACCATTACGCCATGGGTTGCAGCCTGTGATCAGCTATAACTGCACGTGGTTTCACAGGGACAGACAAAGTTTGTCAGCTTTTATTATTTCACGAACGTTTATAAACTATCATCTGGTGTGTTTACACAGGCTTATTGCTTTTTGAAACCCTTCACTGCGATAGGCTTTCACGTAGCTGCATGGTATGGTTCATTGTGTATTCTCCACAAAAAAGGAACACGCTTGAAAACACTGAAGGAGGTGAATAATGAGAATGTCCTTGACAAAAGTTTCACGTAAGACCCAGCTCGTAAAATGTCACGCAAAGACCCGGCAGTTATAAAAGAAAAAAACAAAACACTAATTATTTACTGACAACCTGTTCAAAATGAAAATAACAGTTTTATTGTGATAAAGAAAAAATCTCAGAAGACATCCTCATTTTAGGAGAGTTAGAATCAGTTTTCATTTATCGTTTTAGCAGGAGGTTGTTCTAATTATATTCTTCGTAAGACTTCTTCACCTTGTAAGAGACGCGCTCGGCTTGAAAAGGTTTACAAACACTTTTGTGCCTAAATAACACTGATTCAAACCAGATCTTAGCAATCATCATAACCAGACGCACCTCAACCCTATTTCCTACTAATACATGGACGGGATGGACCCAGAATCAGTCACAGACACTACACTAGTCACGGTCACAGATGCTAACCTAACCCTAATAATCATGAATAATGGAAAACGATTACAACATTACAGGGACAAAATGTCATCACCAAGTGTCCTGTATTGCTGTCTTCCATCAGTTTTTTTTTTCGAAACGATAATGTTTTTTTATTTCTTTCATGCAAACTACAAGCGAATTTGTTTAGCATGCAAAGATTACCGTGTGAAACGATTACTGAAGGTTAATATTACAACTCACGTTCGAAAATACTTTCGTAAGCTCATTACAACTGTCAAATTATATAAAAAATAATAATAAATAGTAAAATGGTTAATCGTGACATAACCAGGTGCAGTTCAAGTGCAAGATCAAAGTGCTAGGAAGATTATTTTATGGTGGCAATTTACGAGGGAAATCTCCTGGACGTAGAAAGATTCCCAGTACTTACAAGCTCACTTCCATGCGAGCTAATTATCCTAAAAAGGGACTTCCACAAATGGTAGATTTTTGTTTCAGTACAGTGATGATTTTTCTTGTCTGATCTTCCTCTACAAGGCTATTTTACGAGCTCAGGGTCACCTCATAGCTCTTTATGTGTTCCCAAATGCTGAGGAGTTTCCCTCTCTCCCCAGGGGAGAAACTTGGACTTTCCATGGGAGGGGGAGAGGGTTAGGGAGTAAACAGAAGAGACTAGAATCGCAGAAGTAACCTGTTAGATAATACTGTTCATTACAGATTTTATATATGATCTTATGCTTGTTTGCTTCTAATCAGTGCTTTTTGAAAGGAAGGTTAGAATTTGGTCCTCATAAAGTTAACATGCAACATATAGTACAAAACCTCTCAAATATTACCAAACACTCTAAAAATCTTCATAGCATCACTATGTTTCTTGGCGTTGCACGTTCAAATTTTCGCCCAAATGAGGGTGAATAACTCTAGACTATAGATTTATTCGAAATAAAGCTCAACGTGGGTAGGGGGAGGGGGAGAGAGAGAGGCGAAGCATCATAGATTTATTAGTATATGTTGAGAATGACCAAGAAATTTGGGGGAAATTCTGGAGTAGTTGTTAAAAATATACAGTATCATGGACTGGATAAAAGGGGAGTATAGTAAATCGCAGGGAAACAGAACCAGGAATGAAGAAAGGGTGGTTAAGATCAAAGTTTCAGAAGAGTTATGCTTCTTTCGGGTGTAGAACATTGCCGCGTGGTGGGCTGGGTAAGTCGTATTTAATGTGGCACAGGACACTTTGTGGCATTTCTTCCTTTCTGATTCATTATGCACATTACGCCCTAGCATTCTCTAGCGTGCTATTTATTTCGGTATATTATTGATCCAGTTTTCATCAACAACAAACAACAGGATACAACAATGTTATGTGCAGAATATCGGAAGAAGTGCTACATAATATATATTGCTGCTCAGAATAATACCCAGATTCCTCAATATTCCCATCCACCATTATGAGCTATGAAAAGAAACCACGTCGTGTTTCAGCCATTGATAATCGCGGTGGCTATTTTACTAATGCAAGTCTCAATTAATAGGAGAATTTTACAAAAGGTGACAGAAGAATGTTACCTGCAAATATCTGATGCAGCAAACAAAATGTCCTAAATATTAAATATACTTTAGTTAAATCAGATACTTTGTATCTTTCAACCGACAATAATATTTTCCCCTTATGCTTCAGGATAAGGTCAAGACGCCGTGGCTTTGCCGTTTATCACCAACTTAATACTTTTATCGGAGCATTGCACCTACTGGCCTTCTCTTGCTTCACACCCTCTGTCACTCACAATCACATCGTTTTCATCAGCATTACATCCACTGGCCTTGACTTGCTTCACACCCTCTGTCACTCACAATCACATCGTTTTCATCAGCATTACGTCCACTGACCTTCTCTTGCTTCACACCCTCTGTCACTTATCATTACACTGTTTTCACCAGCATTACACCCACTGGCCTTCTCTTGCGCCCAGTGTCACCCACCATCACTTTATTTTCACCATCATTAAACCCACTGGTCTTCTCTTGCTTCATGCCACTCCCATTGAATATCACACTGTTTTCACCATCATTATATCCATGGGGTGCCTTTTGCTTCACTTCTCTTTCCTTCACGTTATTCTTACCAACATTAAGCCTATTGGCTTTCTCTTTCTTGAAATTCTGTCACCCATCATCATTATATTCTTACCGACATTACATTCACTGGCCTTCTCCAGCTTCTCACGCGCTGTAACCCATCATCACATTATTTGTACTAACATTGCACCCACTGAATTTACTTTCCTTCCACCGGCTTGTCATTAAGGGCAAGGAAATTGGAAGATTCAGAGATAGGCTGAAAGTGGGTGTCCACTGTAATCCTACTATAACTTCATGGAAGAAAGTGAACTCATAATACATTATACTTCTTGTGAACAAATGATTTAAGTGCTTTTTGATTTGGAACAATGAATTATAGTAATAATATTGCGAAAATTTATAAGTCTACACCATATACATATGTATTTATAAGTCTACACCATATACACGAAAACCTTCCATAATCCTTCCCTAGGTAACGTTTGCAAAACATTTTCTAGATCCAAAATGCCATCAATACCATAGTTCTCACGTGGCTTCTTGACTATCGTTTTCTATGCAAATAATTGCTAAACACACCCTCTGCCACAGATAAAGCCACCCTGCTCGCCAGTCACCATGCCTGCTGATACATCACTTACTTTTTTTCTAAGTAATCTTCTATAGGTAACAACTTTGTTTATGTCAGATGGATGTATTTTCTCGTTTACAGCGCGATTGCACTATAAACCTAGACATAACCAAATAAAAGACTAAAGATATTTTTTACCTTTAATTTATTTCCAATTCACCGAGCTCCAAGTTTTCTGTATAAAGAATGTTCATGAAACTAAAGATTAATATAAATGGGACAAGCATACCTACTGTTCCTTCGTGTTCACCTAAAAATTTTTGCTGGAAACTTGCTCTGTGTCAATACTGTCTATTGCATACCGACATAGAATGATTCGCCTAATCTAGTAACTTAAGTAATTAGTTTTAGTTAGTTTCATGACATGAAAATATCGCATACATACGCTTCATTTTTCATCGATGGAAAATATTTACAACATAGAGTAGACTATGTCTGGTCGCAAATCATTGCTAGTAGTGTAGTCACTCATAATGAGCACTGAAAAATGTGTAGAGTAGAGGCTAAACATGTTAAAAGCGATTTTTATGTAATGATAGGTGGCAGTACGTGAGGAGGCTCTCGAATGTTTGCACTTTAATTCATATGCAATGACATAGGTAGTCTGAAGTGCAGCAGTTAACTTTCTGATAGTGCCAACTATTAATGCACCCATCATAATACACCAAAACGCTGAGAGCAAAAGCAACAACAACACAACAACTGCAGTACACTATAGTATCGACAACTACATCTGTGAAGAGAAAATAAATCTCAGTTGTATCAGCCTTTACCTTTCTGTTATGTAATCATTATTTCTGCAAGCTAATAAGGTTCTACTTAAGCAGATGGAACTAATTTGCATACCTTCCTTTTCACCATATAACAGTATGATACTGGCTTTAATCATAGTTTTCCTTGTATTGTTTCTTAAAACGTTCAGAAGCATCGCCTTTTCCGAAAAGAAATATTAGTTTACTGTTTTGCCTGTGTGACCTTATCAGGCAATAAACAGCAGTACGGTAAATGTGGGGCATCATATCACTGTCTAGTAACTGCTGCAAAAAGAGGCAAGGTAACTACAAATAAAATTTTCTTGACAACGTGCACACAGTCAATGACTTTGCGTAGTGTTTCAGTGGCTTTGTAAGGATAAACAATCTGTGTACACACATGTCCTCATATGGAAATGCAAACGATTAAGTTTAGGTTAATGAAGGTTTCCTTGTCAGCCAGATTACGCTAATGATATCTGATGTATCTTTGTGCTGTATTTCCGGGGGCTTCCACGAATACCTTGCCCAGCTTCTCTTTCTATACTCAACACAATAATATTTCTTTGTATAAAACTGTGCTGACATAAAACAAAAAGGAAAAAATATCATATGGGAATGTTTAAGTGTTATGATTATGAAAGCGTAGCATGAATCACTAATGAGGTGACAGTTAGCTGTCAAATGCCCATTATAATACGGACCCATATATACGGTGCTAAGCTTTTTAATTTACAGCCAGCCAATTAGGAATCATATATTTATTTCAGTATCAAAACTTTTCCTACAAAACTGTTTTCGTCTGATATCCTGTTGACAACCGAAACTCATATATGTCGAGCCTCAGTGAGGCCGTCAAAGCAGAAATAGCCATGAATATTGATGTTTGGATACGAGAGAGAGAGAGAGAGAGAGAGAGAGAGAGAGAAACTAAATGCGTATTTACCATTACGCCATGGGTTGCAGCCAGTGATCAGTTATAGCTGTACGTGGTTTCACAGGGACAGACAAAGTTTGTCAGCTTTTATTATTTCATGAACGTTTATAAACTATCATCTGGTGTGTTTACACAAGCTTACTGTTTTTTGAAACCCTTCACTACGATAGGCTTTCACGTAGCTGCAAGGTATGGTTCATTGTGTATTCTCCACAAAAAAGGAACACGCTTGAAAACACTGAAGGAGGTGAATAATGAGAATGTCTCTGACAAAAGTTTCACGTAAGACCCAGCTGGTAAAATCTCACGCAAATACACGGCAGTTATAAAAGAAAAAAAAACTAATTATTTACTGACAACCTGTTCAAAATGAAAATAACAATTTTATTGTGATAAAGAAAAAATCTCAGAAGATATTCTCATTTTAGGAGAGTTAGAATCAGTTTTCATTAATCGTTTTAGCCGGAGGTCGTTCTAATTATATTCTTCGTAAGACTTCTTCACCTTGTAAGAGACGCTCTCGGCTTGAAAAGGTTTACAAACACTTTTGTGCCTAAGTAACACTGATTCAAACCAGATCTTAGGAATCATCATAACCAGACGCACCTCAACCCTATTTCCTACTAATACATGGACACCACACTAGTCACGGTCACAGATGCCAACCTAACCCTAATAATCATGAATAATGGAAAACGATTACAACATTACAGGGACAAAATGTCATCACCAAATGTCCTGTATGGCTGTCTTCCATCAGTTTTTTTTTTTTTTTTTTTTTTTCGAAACGATAATGTCTTTTTATTTCTTTCATGCAAACTGCAAGCGAATTTGTTTAGCATGCAAAGGTTACCGTGCGAAACGATTACTGAAGGTTAATATTACAACTCACGTTCGAAAATACTTTCGTAAGCTCATTACAACTGTCAAATTATAAAAAAAAGAATAATAAATAGTAATATGGTTAATCGTGACATAACCAGGTGCAGTTCAAGTGCAAGATCAAAGTGCTAGGAAGATTATTTTATGGTGGCAATTTACGAGGGAAATCTCCTGGACGTAGAAAGATTCCCAGTAATTACAAGCTCACTTCCATTCGAGCTAATTATCCTAAAAAGGGACTTCCACAAATGGTAGATTTTTGTTTCAGAACAGTGATGATTTTTCTTGTCTGATCTTCCTCTACAAGGCTACTTTACGAGCTCAGGGTCATCTCATAGCTCTTGATGTGTTCTCAATTGCTGAGGAGTTCCCCTCTCTCCCCAGGGGAGAAACTTGGACTTTCCATGGGAGGGGGAGAGGTTAGGGAGTAAACAGAAGAGACTAGAATCGCAGAAGTAACCGGTTAGATAATACTGTTCATTCAAGATTTTATATATGATCTTGTGCTTGTTTGTTTCTAATCAGTGCTTTTTGAAAGGAAGGTTAGAATTTGGTCCTCATAAAGTTAACATGCAACATATAGTACAAAACCTCTCAAATATTACCAAACACTCTAAAAATCTTCACAACATCACTATGTTTCTTGGCGTTGCACGTTAAAATTTTCGGCCAAATGAGGGTGAATAACTCTAGACTATAGATTTATTCGAAATAAAGCTCAACATGGGTAGGGGGAGGGAGAGAGAGAGAGGTGAAGCACCATAGATTTATTAGTATATGTTGAGAATGACCAAGAAATTTTGGGGAAATTCTGGAGTAGTTGTTAAAAATATACAGTATCATGGACTGGATAAAAGGGGAGTATAGTAAATCGCAGGGAAACAGAACCAGGAATGAAGAAAGGGTGGTTAAGATCAAAGTTTTAGAAGAGTTATGCTTCTTTCGGGTGTAGAATATTGCCGCGTGGTGGGCTGGGTAAGTCGTATTTAATGTGGCACAGGACACTTTGTGGCATTTCTTCCTTTCTGATTCATTATGCACATTACGCCCTAGCATTCTCTTGCATGCTATTTATTTCGGTATATTATTGATACAGTTTTTATCAACAACAAACAACAGGATACAACAATGTTATGTGCAGAATATCGGAAGAAGTGCTACATTATATATATTGCTGCTCAGAATAATACCCGGATTCCTCAATATTCCCATCCACCATTATGAGCTATGAAAAGAAACCACGTCGTGTTTCAGCCATTGATAATCGCGGTGGTTATTTTACTAATGCAAGTCTCAATTAATAGGAGAATTTTACAAAAGGTGCCAGAAGAATGTTACCTGCAAATATCTGATGCAGCAAACAAAATGTCCTAAATATTAAATATACTTTAGTTGAATCAGATACTTTGTATCTTTCAACCGACAATAATATTTTCCCCTTATGCTTCAGGATAAGGTTAAGACGCCGTGGTTTTGTCTTTTATCACCAACTTAATACTTTTATCGGAGCATTGCACCTACTGGCCTTCTCTTGCTTCACACCCACTGTCACGAATCACCACATTGTTTTCATCAGCATTACATCCACTGGCCTTGACTTGCATCACACCCACTGTCACTCACAATCACATTGTTTTCATCAGCATTACATCCACTGACCTTCTCTTGCTTCACACCCTCTGTCACTTATCATTATACTGTTTTCACCAGCATTACACCCACTGGCCTTCTCTTTCGCCCAGTGTCACCCACCATCACTTTATTTTCACCATCATTAAACCCACTGGCCTTCTCTTGCTTCATGCCACTCCCACTGAATATCACAGTTTTCACCATCAATATATCCATGGGGTGCCTTTTGCTTCACTTCACTTTCCTTCACGTTATTCTTACCAACATTAAGCCTATTGGCTTTCTCTTTTTTGAAATTCTTTCACCCATCATCATTATATTCTTACCGACATTACATTCACTGGCCTTCTCTAGCTTCTCACCCGCTGTAACCCATCATCACATTATTTGTACTAACATTGCACCCGCTGAATTTACTTTCCTCCCACCGGCTTGTCATTAAGGGCAAGGAAAATGGAAGATTCAGAGATAGGCTGAAAGTGGGTGTCCACTGTAATCCTACTATAACTTCATGGAAGAAAGTGAACTCATAATACATTATACTTCTTGTGAACAAATGATTTAAGTGCTTTTTGATTTTGGAACAATGAATTATAGTAATAATATTGCGAAAATTCTACCCTGTACCCATTTTGTGTGCACTTGTGGAAGCTGTGGCTGTAACATTCCTTCCTGTGGCAATTGTGTGGCAGTAAACACAACATTGTGCTTAACCTCTATCTTCCATAAACACACACTGTTATATGTATGAAAATTAAATTACTTAGTCAAGAAGATTTTTTTTCAGTCTTAGGTTCATTTTCAACAATAATATATATATATATATATATATATATATATATATATATATATATATATATATATATATATATATATATATATATATATATATATATATATATATATATATATCGTACATTGAAGAATGAGGGTTCGCACCCTGCCAGGGTAATAAATTTTGGGAGCGTTTTTCTGACCTCGTACTGCTTTGGCGGACATAATGGGTGCTGTGGTTGAACCAGTGTCGCATTTCTTATGCTTCCATCCAGTCAACTTGCACGGGCCGATTACACTTGGTTCACAGACTACACACGCATCCAAATCCACTCCAACACTACAATCACACTTAAAAGTGTTTCTCACCCTATGCACAATCTCTACCAGACAGCCTAAGGCACATGGTAGAGATACATAGGCTGTATCGTCCTTACTTCGGTGGGGAAAGGCCGATCCTGCAGTGGAGACTCTATAAATATATAGTAGTTGGGGTTGAGGTATTCGTCGTTGCCTGGAAGAAATAATTTGATCATACACACTGGCAGTACAAGGGACCCTGGATGGCCTCTCATCCTGTAGAACACCGGTGTCTCATTTAACCCACAGAACCTACTCCTTGGGCCTATTTACCCAGGTATACGAGCATATTGCCCAAGGCCCTGTTTTCCCAATAATCACCCACCTTTCCCACCCAGCCTGATCACTCTCCCATCCTCATACCCTACCGATCTATCCACCTACCCTGCCGACCCACTCACCCACACTCATCCAACCATTGTGTCTACCCATTCACCCACCAACCCACCAACTTTTGCCACCCACCATGGACACCCACCCACCCACCGACCCTACCTTACACATCCACCCACTCATTATCCCACCCATCGTGGACACCCTACTCATCCACCCACCCATTTTCACACCCGCCCTTCCCACTCACCCACGCTCATCCATCTACCTTCCACACCCAATTCTCTACCCACGCTGTCCTACTACATCTACCCAACCCGGCCCTCCCACCTCATCTACCCAACCCCACCATACGCACCCTCCCAACCACCGTGTCCACCCACCCCTCTCTCTCTGTCTCTGTCTCTCTCTCTCTCAGCGTATAAACACCTGAGTCTGATGCAGTAGTCAGAGGTGCATTTTACTACCCACAGATGGAGAGACACAATGCACGTGTTGCAGTGTTAAATGAAGGAGGGGATATTAGGAATCTACATTATAATAATACAAATCATAATAGATAGCAATATAAATGTGTAAACTAAAAGTAACAACTGTAACATGATAGTTAAGCTAGGTGTGGGAACAGGAAATGCGCTTGCAAGATTTTCTGTGAGGAATGCCAGATCTGCAATGTGTCACCAGAAATACTACATACACACAGACACACGCAAGCTTCTAGGACCCACAAGCGTCTAGTACGCGTGACACAACCTCGCCTACACAAGAAAGGAGGAATTAGGCAGGCAGAAGGGGGCTAGCTACAGAAGTGAGAGATGGTAAAGAGAAGAGGGGGCCAGCTAGAACTTAGCTAGTATCTATACGCTTCTGTGTAATACACACAGTGTTCAACTTAAACGATTCCGTGCCTATTTGACCCCTGGGTTTTATTCGCCCCTGTTTAGAGTACAAGTCTTATGTGTGAGGAGGCTCCCCATATACAGCTCTTTTGCAAGTCAGGTTGGGTGCTGTACAAGCTGATCTAGGTCATTATGGATAGAAAAGGTGTAGGCTTGTTCACCAGGTGGATCAGTGAAAGGAGAGGAAAGCCAAAGGTGGTGGTGAACATTGAAATCTAGAATGGAGATTTCACAAAAAAAAAGTGATGGATAGAATGTGTTCCGTCGTAGAAGTAAGATAGTCGAAGAATTTTTGATAGTCAGTAGAATTAGGAGATAAGTAAACAGCACAGATATATGTAGTCAGAGAATGACAGGAGAGCCAAAGCCAGAGAGTAGAGAATTCAGAAGAATCAAGTTCAGGAACACGAAAGCAAGATAGGTCACTGAGAACATATACACAACAGCCACCTTTGGTTTTGAAACGAGTATAGAGAAAGTAGGAGGATACAGAAAAGGGTTTCCTGTCAGTTGTCTCAGACAGCTGAGTCTCTGTCAAGAGGAGGTGAGGATTAGAGGAGAGGTGATGTTCAACAGAGAGAAATTTAGAGGAAAGGCCGCGAATGTTGCAGAAATGAAGAAGTGAGTCAGACAGTGGTTCCAGGCATGTTGAGTCATCACCGGGAGAAGGGCGGATGGTGGGGGCATTTATGGTCCCTCCCTCCCCTGGGGACTCCGAGGCATGGTTATGGTATGCCATTTTTCTTTAATTTTGAAAAGGTAGTGTAGTGTGTACTGTGCATGTAGATTGATGTTGACAGAGAAACTTGTACTGGAGAGCATGCTGGCTACTCTCTGTGTAACTGAAACACTGAAAAAGTTCAGCAAAGGGGGATGGTCAGGAACTAGTCCCGAGGGCTGATGAAACAGGAACATCAGCTCTCCCTGTCATCAGCTTTCCATCCACCTTGGGAGTACTGCCCTGCTCGACTGGTATCACTATCGTGAAATAGAATGGCATTTAGGATTGATTTTAGAGGATATTAAAGTGAGTAGTATATTTCAAACGATAAGTTAGAAAAATTAGATACTAGATTCGCCTGATGCGAAGACACTAGAAGTATGTTGTTATAGGAAAGTAATGTAGCTGGAGGGCTTTGAGGGCAGAAGATGCAATTACAACGATCAGTAACAGATGTGTGTGTGTGTGTGTGTGTGTGTGTGTGTGTGTGTGTGTGTGTGTGTGTGTGTGTGTGTGTGTGTGTGTGTGTGTGTGTGTGTGTGTGTAAGGCAGAATCATTGCAAAGGACTATTCCCTTTTGTCAGTATCATCTGTTTTTTTAATGGTGCAGAAGCGTACACATGTTTGCCATCAGTGACCTGATAACCTATGGTTGTGCAAGAAATGTTTTAATTTCATGTTATCTTACGCACCGAAATATTGCCAGCTTTGTGCTAGCAGGCACACATCAACACACATGCTACGTAGCCCTTGAAAACTGATAAGGATACGCATGTCACGTGGTCTTTTACAGCCTACTACACCCCCAGCTGTAAGCAATATGTTGAGGAGACAATGCGATATACAGGACGCGGAGAGGGGAAAATGGATTTGCGGCAAGTGAAGGATAGGCAACTAGGCTGTTCAGTTTGTTCTATGCATTTGCTCATCTCCTGTCGACTAGTGTGTCAGTGTGTAAATGATAAGTATACGACAGCATACACAGACAAGCCAGTACTAACACCGCACAGATTCATAGCACATTGCCACGGGCAATAAAAAAACTGAAGGGGTGAACACATGAATTGACAAGGGGGAGAGGATATCTAAATTTGTGTCCAACTGTGGTTTTGTAATTACTCTGCATAAGGAAATTAGTGTCTCATACATTTTTATGGTGTTCACTCTGTAGAGTTATAGCATATCAATTATTAAGTAAAATTCACTGAAATATATAATCGATTGCCTTCGAAATCTAATCACTATATCCCGTTACGCAGATAAAATGCTTTATAATTGATCTCGCAGTGGAACCTTGACTTCTGACCAATTAGCCTATCTTCCTAAGCTCTAGGTCAACCCCTTGGCTGATCGTCAAGAATTCCACTAAGTTTAGTCCTTATTAGATCAAAGCTGTGGTGATTAGTTTGTTCATACACAAATACATGGGTCAAAATTTTTGCTTGCACTGTGACCTTAACATTCGATTCATTGTTTTCAAATTCCAATCTCTTCGTTCTTGTCTTACCTTCAATCCTTCCACATTTGCATTTAATCGAATTAAAACTTTAGATTGACTTCAGCACTTTGATCTGTCCCTGTGAACTTTTATAATTTTTAAAACAATGTCATGCTCTAGGCCGACCATCAACTCTTAAACTTAAAATCATATATACTCTCTCTCTCTCTCTCTCTGGTTTACAGCCAGACAACGAAACAGACATACACATAACTCTGAACAAAACATTGCAATCACTCTCAGATCACAAGTGCAGATGTAATAAGTTTATGCAACACTAAAACACAACATGACGAATGGAGTTTCGTTAAACGTAATGGTGTGAAAAGGGATGAGCCTGTGAGAATGAGTGCTAAGAGTAATTGTACTAGGGAAGTTATGTGAAACCAAAGGTAGTGATGGGAACGTGGGAGCATGAAGAGCAAGACTGTGTGCGAAGGAATGGAAACTTGTGGAGCGAGAAATTAACAGAAAATAAGCAGGGATGATGTTGTTTAGCAGTATATTTTGTGTGAAGGAAGAATGGGGTTAGTGAGGCAGCAAACAGAGAGAGAGAGAGAGAGAGAGAGAGACAGAGACAGAGACAGAGACATACAGATAGACAGACAGAGAGACGGTATGGATGCATTTGTTCGTGTCTACCTGAAGATACGTAGGAGATAGAAGGGACCGGATGTGTGTGTCAGAGTGCAGGAAAAGGGGAGCTTCAAATTCTTCGTAATAAATTTTTCATATTACCAATACGCGTCAATCAAGTTGGTAGTCAGTTGAAAATAAGAATTTTCTTGAAGGATCGTCCTTTATCAGAACTTCAAAAGGAACGGGGGATTCGTTCCAGTCCTTCGAACTCCGTCTATTTCTATGCCAGATGCTCGTTGTATATATAAATCTTAATATGCGAAAAGTTTTATAATTTTTATCTTGGTTATAATAAATTTTTACTTTCGTTTTACTGAGTGCACACCATGCCTTGGCCTATGTGCTTATTAATAGGAATTCTGATCTCAGTTTTTTCATTGCGCTAATGTTTAACCTAGCCTAAACCAAGACAGACACACTTACTAAAATGAAAAAATATACAGTATTCGTATAACCATATATTGTTACGAGAACTATACCTGTATTTTGTATAAATGTAATATGCATACACACGCTACATATGCCAAGCACTCCAGCCTGTATGGAAGAAGAATATCACACAGTAATGACCACATTTTTTTTTTAATGCAAAGAAGAAGGAACCAAAGGCCAGGAGCCAGCAAACTGTTCCCTCCAAGAAAAAAAAACAAAAAAAAACAAGATAACTGAGAGCCAAATTCAAGTTCCATTCATTTCGAGATGCCTGGACACACACTGTTTCAAAGACTGGAAATTGTAGGCAGTAGAAAATAAAGAGTGAGACAGTTCCAGAGTCGGCCTGTTGCATACATGAAGAATTGGGAGTAACAGTTAATTCTGCATTAGAAACTTGGACAGAAAAAGGGATGAGAGTTTGTTGCTAGACGGGTGCTACGCTCATGCTGTAATGGTGGAGGGATGCAAGCAGACAGTTGGAAGGTGCAGTGACCATTGAATTCGCGATAGAAAAAGAGATAAAGATGCAACAGTGTGACGAAGAGACAATGGTTGAAGGAAGCCAGTAAGAGATGGAGAGTTAATGAGATGAAAAGCCTTTGACTCCACCTTGTTGAGAGGAGCTGTATGCTGCGAACCTCACCACACGTGAAAGTTGTACCGTACACAAGGGGTAATAAAACCCGTGTATAAAGTCAACAACCGTGCATGGGTAACGGAGGCATGAAGTCGGCTTAGCACATCTAATCTCTTTTAATCAGATTTACAAGAGAGGTAATTATATTCTTTCCAAGACATGTACCGAGAGTATGAAACTCCAAGTATGATTAAAGATGATGCAGGATTGAGCTGGATCTTGTTAAAACTTAGAGGGTGCTCCTGCAGAAGATTTTGTCAGGTTGATGAATGTATGGACTGAGTTTTTGACGCATTAAAAACAAAAAGATTACTTTTACCCCAATCAAATATATTAGCCAGGTCAGACATTAAGTGTACCATTGCCTCATCCCTTGTTTGTTGAACTGCTGAGATGGATGCTGCAGAAAGTGAATGGAAATGCGAAGGGTGGAGTCATCAGCATAAGAGTGGATAGGGTTAGATGTACAGCATGAAAGGTCACTGATGCAAAAAAGAAAGAGTTGGTGATTTAACAGAGACCTGTGGAACACCACTACTGATAGCTCTAGGAGAAGAAGGGTGGCCCTCTACAATAGCAGCTATAGAACGAGCAGAACGGAAGCTGGAGATGAAGGCAAAAATAGGATATGAACCGTAAGAGGGCAGTTTGTAAATTAAATATCTATGCCAGACTCGAAAGAAAGCCTTTGAATGTCAAGTGCATTGGTAAAACTTCCCAAACTCCCGAAAGGAGGATGGCCAGGAGTCTGAAAGGTAGGTGAGAAGGTCGTAAGTGGAGCGTCCCTGGCGGGACCAATACTGACAATCAAGAATATTGTGACAGAAAAGGTGCTTTATTTAATTTTTTTACCATAGACTCGAAAACTTTTGAAACACGGGATGTTAAAGCAGTTGGGCGATAGTTAGAGGGATGGGAATGGTCACCCTTCTTTAGGACAGGCTGAATGAGATCAAACTTCCAGCAAGAAGAAGTACAAGTTGACAGACAAAGGTGAAAGTTTACCTAGGTAGGAAGTAAACATAGAAACACGGTTCCTAAGGACAACAGGAGGAACCCCATCAGGCCCATATGCCTTGTTAGAAATGAGGCCAGTGATGGCAGAATATACATCAATTGAAGACATTTTAATGTCAGCCGTAAGGAAGTCAGAAGGGGGAAGTGATGGAGGAACAAGATCGGGATTGTCTAAGGTGGCATTGGAGGAGAAAGTCTGAGAGAAGCTTTCTGCTTTATCAACAGAAGAAATAGCTACAGAGCCATCATAGTGGAAAAGAGGAGTGAAGGATGATGAGGTAAAGTAGTCAGAAGGGTTTTCGGTAAGGTGCCAGAAGAAAAGAGAAGAATTCCAGTTGGAGAGTTCAGAGCATTTAGTACGAATGAAATTGTTTTTAGCATAGCGCAGGACAGATTTAGCACGATTCCGGGCAGAAACATGAATGAAATGAGATTCAGGAGTGGGTTGGCTCCAGTACATTTGTAGGCCCTATCCTTGTTGTGGACAGGATTAGACAAGAGCGAATAAACCAATTTTTTTTCCCATTAGTCATAGGATATGAGCAAGGGATGTATGCTGCCATGCCAGCGAAAATAACCTCCGTGATAAGCAAGGCACACTCAGATGGCTCTCGGACATCGAAGCAATAATCATTCCAGGGAAAATCAAAGTACTGCCTGACAGCCTCCCAATCAGTAGCTCCAAAGTGCCACAACCGACTCATCTTGGGAGGTTCCATAGGTCTTACTGCAACGGTAGCACAGGTTGAGGCGATAAGGTTGTCCTTGGAGGGGCCCAACGAAGAGGAAAGATTAACAGCAGAAGCAAAAGGATTATTTGCAAGCAAGAGGTCATGTACGCTGGAATTCTCTCCAAGGTGATCTGGGATATGGGTAGGGTACTGTACAAGCTGTTCTAGGTCATTAAGGATAGAAAAGATGTAGTCTTGTTCACCAGGTGGATCAATGAAAGGAGAGGAGAGCCAAAGGTGGTGACGAACATTTCAATCTCCTACAATGGAAATGTGAGTGAAAGGAGAAATTGATAGGATGTGTTCCGTCATGGAAGTAAGATAGTCAGAGAATTTGGATAGTCGGTAGAATTATGGGATAAGTAACAGCACAGATATATTTAGTCAGAGAATGACAGGATAGCCGGATCCGGAGAGTGGAGAATTCGGGAGATTCAAGTTCAGGGGTACGCATAGACAACAGCCACTTTTGGCTTTGAATTAAGTCTAGAGAAATTAGAAGGATGCAGAGAGGGTTTTGCTATCAGTCGTCTCAGACAGCTGAGTCTCATATAGGAAGAGACGGTGAGGTTTAGAGGAGAAGTGGTGTTCAACAGAGAGAGAATGTTAGAGGAAAGACCGCGAATGTTGCAGAAATGAAGAAGTGAATCAGACAGTGTGGTGATTCCAGGCTTTTCGCTTGGTCATCAACGGGAGATGGGCGGATGGTGAGGACTTTGCTGGGCCTCCCCCCCACCTCCCGGGAACTTCGAGGCTTCGGTATGAGACCCCAATTTTGGGAGGGAGGGGGTTAAATTTTCAACAGGAATTGTTGTGTGTAATGTGCATGTAAAGTAGTTTGGTGTTGACAAATAGAGGAACTTGTATTGAAATGAATGTTGGTCTACTGTATGTACTATTGAAACACTGGAAAAGCTCAGTAAAGGGGGATCGGCAAAAGCTAGTCCCGAGGCCTGATACGGGAGCTCCAGCTCTCCCTGTCATCAGCTTTCCATCTACCTTGGGAGTACCTCCCTGCTCGATTGGTGTAACATTCTACTCCCAATATATATATATATATATATATATATATATATATATATATATATATATATATATATATATATATATATATATATATATATATATATATATATATATATATATATATATATATATATATATATATATATATATATATATATATACATATATATATATATATATATATATATATATAGATAGATAGATAGATAGATAGATAGATATATAGATATATGTATATATATATATATATGTCTATATATATATATATATATATATATATATATATGTATATAAGCCTCGGAGTCCCCAAGGGGGGGGGGGACCATAAAGCCCCCGCCATCTGCCCCTCTCCCGGTGAGGACTCGAGGTGCCTGGAACCACTGTCTGACTCTCTTCTTCTTCATTTCTGCAACATTCGCGGCCTTTCATCTAACTTTCGCTCTGTTGAGCACCACCCGTCCTCCTCTAAACCTCACCTTCTCTTTCTGACGGAGACTCAGCTGTATGAGGCAACCGACAGCAAACCCTTTTCTGTATCCTCCTACTTTCTCTATACTCATTTCAAAGCCAAAGGTGGCTGTTGTGTATACATACGCGATGACTTATCTTGCTCTCGTGTTCCTGAACTTGATTCTTCTGAATTCTCCACACTCTGGCTTCGGCTTTCCTGTCATTCTCTGACTATATATATCTGTGCTGTTTACTTATCCCCTAATTCTACTGACTATCAAAAATTCTTCGACTATCTTACTTCTACGATGGAACACATTCTGTCCATTTCTCCTTTCTCTGAAATCTCCATTCTAGGAGATTTCAATGTTCACCACCACCTTTGGCTCTCCTCTCCTTTCACGGATCCACCTGGTGAACAAGCCTACATCTTTTCTATCCTTAATGACCTAGAGCAGCTTGCACAGCACCCTACCCGTATCCCTGACCGCCTTGGAGAGAGCTCCAACATACTTGACCTCTTCCTCACAACTAATCCTTCTGCTTACTCTGTTAATCTTTTCTCTCCGTTGGGCTCCTCCGATCACAACCTTATTACCTTAACCTGTCCTATCACTCCGGTACGGCCTGTGGACCCTCCAGGGAAACGTCGTCTGTGGCATTTTGGAGCCGCGAACTGGGAGGCCCTCAGGCAGTACTTCTTTGATTTTCCCTGGAATGATTATTGCTTCCATGGCCGTGAGCCATCAAAGTGTGCCTTGCGCATTACGGAGGTTATTCTCTCGGGCATGGAAGCATACATTCCTTTCTCATATCCTTTGACTAACGCAAGAAAGCCTTGGTTTAATCACGCTTGTTCTAATGCTGTCCGCAACAAGGAGAAGGCCTACAAAGGGTACCGGAGCCAACCCACCCCTGAATCACATCATCTTTACTTTTCTGCCCGGAATCGTGCTAAGTCTGTTCTTCGCTCTACTAAAAATAATTTCATCCATACTAAATGCTCTCAACTCTCCAACTCGAATTCTTCCCGCTCCTTCTGGCACCTTGCCAAAAATCTTTCTAACAACTTTACCTCATCATCCTTCCCTCCTCTTTTCTACTCTGATGGTTCTGTAGCTATTTCTTCTACTGATAAAGCAGATCTCTTCGCACAGACTTTCTCCTCCAATTCCACCTTAGATGATTCCGGTGCTGTTCCTCCATCACTTCTCCCCTCTAACTTCCTCATGGCTGACATTAAAATTTCTTCAGTTGATGTATTTTCTGCCATCACTGGCCTCAGTACTAACAAGGCATATGGGCCTGATGGGGTCCCTCCTGTTGTTTTCAAGAACTGTGCTTCTGTGCTTACACCCTGCCTTGGCAAACTCTTTCGCCTTTGTCTGTCAACTTGTACCTTTCCTTCTTGCTATAAGTTTGCTCTCATTCAGCCAGTCCCAAAGAAGGGTGACCACTCCCAACCCTCCAACTATCGTCCAATTGCTTTAACGTCCTGTATTTCAAAAGTTTTCGAGTCAATTCTTAATAGAAAAATTTTAAGGCATCTTTCCAATCACAACCTTCTTTCCGATCGTCAATATGGGTTCCGTCAGGGACGCTCCACTGGCGATCTTCTCACCTACCTTTCAGACACCTGGTCATCCTCCTTTCGGGACTTTGGCGAAAGCTTTGCCATTGCACTTGACATCTCAAAGGCTTTCGATCGAGTCTGGCATAAATCTTTAATTTCCAAACTGCCCTCCTACGGTTTCTATCCTTCTATCTGTGCCTTCATCGCTAGCTTCCTTTCTGGTCGTTCTATAGCCACTGTTGTAGACGGCCATCGTTCTTCTCCTAGATCTATCAACAGTGGTGTTCCTCAGGGCTCTGTCCTATCACCAACTCTCTTCCTTTTATCCATCAATGATCTTCTAAGCTGTACATCTAACCCTATCCACTCATACGCTGATGACTCCACCCTTCACCTTTCCATTCGGTTCCCACAACGCCCATCTCAACAGTTACTTCAAGAAACAAGGGATGAGGCTATGGCACACCTAATGTCTGACTTGGCTCGTATCTCTGACTGGGGTAAAAATAATATGGTTGTCTTTAATGCATCTAAGACTCAGTTCTTACACCTATCAACCCGACAAAATCTTCCACAGGTATACCCATTAATGTTTAATAATATTCAGCTTAATCCTGCATCATCCTTGAACATGCTTGGGGTTTCATTTACTCGGGACTTATCTTGGAAAGATCATATTACATCTCTTGTAAAATCTGCTTCCAAGAGATTGGGTGTGCTAAGCCGACTCCGCTCTTTCTTTACCCCTGCACAATTGTTGACTCTATACAGGGGTTTTATCTGCCCCTGTGTGGAGTACAACTCTCATGTGTGGGGAGGCTCCCCACATACAGCTCTTCTCAATAGGGTGGAGTCAAAGGCTTTTCGTCTCATTAACTCTCCTCCTCTTACTGACTCCCTTCAACCTCTGTCTCTTCGCCGCACTGTTGCATCTTTATCTCTTTTCTATCGCTGCTTTAATGGTCATTGCTCCTCTGAACTGTCTGCTTGCATTCCTCCACCTCTACGACGGGCGCGTAGCACCAGTCTGGCAGCAAACTCTCATCCCTTTTCTGTCCAACTCTCTAATGCAAGAGTTAACCGTTACTCCCAGTCTTTGATTTATGCAACAGGTCAGCTCTGGAACTGTCTCCCTCTATCTGTATTTCCTGCTGCCTATGATCTCCAGTCTTTCAAATGCAGTGTGTCCAGGCATCTCAAAATGATTGGATCTTGAATTTGGCTCTCTATTGTATTTTGTTTTTCTCTTGGAGGGAACTGTTACTGCGGGCTCATGACCTTTGGTTCCTTCTTCCTCGCATAAAAATATATATATATATATATATATATATATATATATATGAGGTCTTGCCTGAGTGACGTATTTGCTGCTGCTATGAAGCTCGAATTGGAGAAAGTTTCAATACCATCTCAGCACTTTTGCGGAACCTCGGTTTGGGTTACCTTTCCTTGAAGGGTAGTCAAGTCGTACCCCACCTGCTCGTGGTGACCTCGCAGACACCCTGTTTTTTTGTTTTTTTGTTCCATTTCTGTTTTTTGTGCTTTTTTTTCTTTCGGTTTTCTTTTTTCTCCTAAATTAGGGTGACACAAACTGGGGCGGCGCTACCCGGGTTTATCCCGGGTAGTATTGTATAAACGTTTTGCTGGTGTTGTCATTTTGTTTTGTTTTTTGTTCTCCCTTATCATGTTTAAACAACACCAGTGCCCTAGCTGCAGTAGGTCTGTAGCAAATAGCGCACAATCACTGAAGTGCGCCTACTGCAGCGAGTGGATTCATATAGCTTGTGAAAATTTGGATGCAGGTGACTATCCATTCATGAAGAAGAGCCACCAGCTGGGCTTGCTCTGGCTATGCAGGCAGTGTGTTGCACCAGCAGACGAGGTCTTGGCTGGTGGCGGAAGTAGTACCAAGAAGGAGTTTGAAGGTAAAGTTATTGGGCCGATCTTTCAAGCAATCAGAGACATTTCAAATAGACTGGAGGCACTAGAGACCAATGTCTCATCACCCATGGCGGTCACGCAAGATCAGGCCAAGTCATTTGCAGATGCTGTTCGCGGGTCTCTCGTGGGGGGAGGGAAGGATCTGCCTGGGGGCGTGACTGAGATCAGTGCTCATGGCCAGAAAAAAGCCATTCATAGTCAGCATATACTGATTGTGAAACCACAGAGTGGCGCTGGTGCCCTGACACATCAGATGGGACCAGAAGACATCAGATGCGTACTTAACTCGGTACCGGTTGATAGCTGCCTTAAGACCAAGGCTGGTGGGCTGGTAATGAAGTTTCCGTCAGCTGAGGCCAAGGGTGAAGCATGTGGGGTGCTGAGTGATCATTTTGGCTCTAAGGGCACTTTTTGCATATCAGAGCCAAAGAAAATGTTGCCTAAAATGACCGTGACAGGCTTTTCCTCTTCCTTGGATGACTCTGACAGCATCCCAAATATTCTGAGAAAAAACAAAATTAAGATGCTCGTTGATCGAGGTTGTACCCTGAACCTTCTCTTCACAAGGACAAGGAATGACACCAAAACTGCTGTCTTGAAGATGTCGCCAGAGGTGAGATCCTCCATTGTAGAACAGGGCAATTACATCTATGTGGATCTTACAAGATGCTGCGCTTTTGATAGATTCTGGGTTACACAGTGTCATCATTGTTCAGATGTTCTAGGAAAAGTGATGAACCTAAATGCGTCTTTTGTGCTGGAGCCCATAAATCTAAAGACTGCAGTAACAGAAATTCTCCCAAATGCATCAACTGCTCCTCTTTAAGACATCAAGATGCTAATTCAAAGTCACAGTCGGTTGCCCATTTTGCATCAAGTAGAGAATGTCCAATTATGATTTCTCATAGGAATAGATTGATTGAAAACACCAATTTTGACCATTCAAAAAACTGACTACGTCCCTCTTGAACCAGTTAAGGATGGGTCTTTTGAATATTCGTTCTATCCGTTCTATATTAATGAAACCCTAAATCAGCATGAGCTTGACATTATGTGCTTGACTGAAACCTGGTTGTATGAGTCTGATATCGATATTATTCATAATGCTTTGCCTAAGACACATTTTATTATTAGTATTCCCAGGCCTGCTGCTGACTATCTGGGAGGAGACGTAGCACTCATCTACTCGGCAGCATTTGCAAACGTTTCCCTCATTGACTCAAACCTGACCCCATCTTCATTTGAATTTATGGAAGTATTAATAAATTTCCATCAGAATACCATTAGAATTGCAATTGTCTATCGACCAGGTCATCCAGGCAGAGATTGAGGTTTTATGGAGGAGTTTGGGCAGTTTCTTGAAGGGTTTTCTCTTAAACCTGGGGGACTTCTTGTTTGTGGTGATTTCAGTTATTGGGTTGACAGTCCAGAGTCAAAACCACTTACTTCAGAATTCCTTGAGTTGATCACCCAGAACAATTTTTTCAATCATGTGAGTAATCCAACTCATGTCTCAGGACATGTCCTTGACTTGATCTTGTCCCCTGTTGGTTGCAGGCGCATATAAGATGTGGAGGTTGACTCATTTGACCCCCTCATCTCTGATCATGCACTGATCACTCTTAGTTTTGATGTCCCGAAATCCCCTTCATATAAAAAGGTCATCAGGTTCAGAAATTACAACAATGTTGACCGCCAGTTGATGTGTTTTGAAATTGATCAACGTTTAAACTCCATCGATTCTTCAAGTCTTTCTTCTGGTGAATTGGTTGATATTTATAACAACGAGCTAAAGTCAATTTTTGACCATTATTGTCCTGAGGTAGTAAAACAATCACTGTACGTGATAATTCTCCGTGGTATGGTCCATCCATTAATTCTTTGCGTAGACAATGTAGAAGGGCAGAACGTGCGTGGCGCTTGCAGCGGACTGAAGTAACTCATTTGCGTTATGTTTTTGAGAGAAGAGCAGTCGTTCACACTGTAAAAGCCCAAAAGGCTAGGTATTATCAAAATAAAGTTGATTCATGTGGTGGTGATAAAAAAAAAAAACTGTCTGCAGTTGTGAACAATTTGGTTTGTCGGAGGAATGTAATTGTTAAACCAACTTCTGTATCTGATGCCCAATTGGCTTCTGATTTTGCTTCATTTTTTACAAGTAAGATATCTCGCATAAGATGTGATTTAGACAGCAGTTCTCCTAGTGAAGCATACTCAGTTGTCTTCCAGCCACGGTGCACCGGGGATCATTTGCTTTCAACATTTCATCTGCTGGATGTAAACAAAGTCAAATGTTACATCAGAGAACTTAATAAAACATTTTGCTCACTCAATCCGTGTAACATGTCACAACTGCCTGATGTGTATGAGCACGCTGCAGACTTTATCTGCAACATAATAAATAGATGCTTCTTAGAAAGTAATTTTGTGCAGTCTGAGAAAAGTGCTTTGCTTAGGCCCCTAATTAAGAACCCTGGCCTTGATGTCGAGAGCATGACAAATTATCGTCCCATCTCTAACCTGTCTTTTTTATCCAAGATTATTGAGCGGGCCATACTCGATCAACTCTTACCACTACTGGAACACGACAGAGTTGTTCCTGTTGTTCAATCAGCATACAGAAAATACAATTCAACTGAAACTGCACTAACAAGGATTCAGAGTGACTTGGTGGCAAACACTTGTAGTGGGATGTCCTCTCTCCTAGTTCTGTTGGATCTGTCTGCAGCTTTTGATACAGTAGATCATAAACTATTGTTGGATGATCTGTATTTTTATGGCGTTCGTGATAGTGCCCTTTTGCTCCTTAAGTCGTATCTGTCGGACAGATCTCAGAGAGTGGTTGTTGATTACGCTAGCTCTGATTCTGCTCCTCTTCTATTTGGAGTCCCTCAAGGATCAGTTTTGGGTCCAATTCTATTTACTATCTACACAAGTAGTTTATCGTCTCTACTTGATGCTCATGATGTGTCCTATCATTTTTATGCTGATGACACCCAGCTCTATGTTAAGATGTCAGATATCAACGATACTAAGACAAAGTTTGAATCTCTAATGTCTGATATTAAGATTTGGATGGCTAAGAGGAAACTTAAGCTGAATGATGGTAAAACTGAGATCATCATCATCAGAGGAAACAGAAGGGGTGATGACACTGACAATGCCCTGGCTTTGACCATTGGTGGGTCACAGCTGCCTCCAGTCACTTCTTTTCGAAATCTGGGTGTTTATTTTAATTCTAAGTTAAATTACAAAGAACATATTAATCAGGTTGTAAGAGGGTATAACTTGCATATCAGAAGTCTGTACTCTGTGAGAAAATTCCTGAATAGACGGTGCCTCTTAACATTGGTCCATGAAGTGGTCTTGTCTCGTGCTGATTATTGTAATTCACTGTGGGTTGGTCTTCCAAATAATATACTAACAAAAGTTCAGTCTGTGTTGAACAGGGCGGCACGGCTTATTTTTGGTCTCCCCTCAAGAACCTCAACTACCCCTTTTCTGATTTAGTTGCATTGGTTACCAGTAAAGGCTTGAATTGAATTTAAACTGTGTCTTATTACATTCAAGGTTCTTAAGTTTGGTGAACCGAAGTATCTTGCTGGATTGTTAAAACTCCCATCGACACGCCCGGGTGTGATGTTACGTAATGAAGATGATTCCTTGCGTCTTGATGAGCCAGGAGCCATTCACCAGTCATCTTTCTCTGATCGTTCTTTTGCATATAGAGCCCCTAGATTATATAACAGACTGCCAGTATCCATAAGACAACTCTCTACTGTTGAATCATTTAAGAGACAGCTGAAAGCCTTTCTTTTTTCAAAATGCAATGACCTGGAGAGAGGTACTATGACGGATGATTATAGGGTTTAATTATTGCCACTTTCATGTATATATGAAGTAGCTTGTATTATATACAAGAAATGTCACAATTCTTGTAATTGTAAAAATAATGTATGTGTGTCGAGCGCTAGTGAATTCCCAAAAGGAAGAACTGGCGCTTTTGAGAAACAAAAGGCCAGATTATTATATATATATATATATATATATATATATATATATATATATATATATATACCGTATATCATCATCATTCATCATCATCAGCCGTTTGAGTATCCATTGCAGGACCGGCCTATCCCGACCGAAGTCGGGACGATACAGCCAATGTATCTCTACCAAGTGGCTTAGGCTGTCTAGTAGAGATTGCATGCAGGGTGAGAAGTGCTTGTAAGTGTAATTGTCGTGTTGAAGTGGCTTTGGATGTGTGTGTGGTCTGTGAACCAAGTGTAATTGGCCCGCGCAAGCCGACTGGGTGCAAGCATACTTTGTAGTAAGCGAAACCGGTTCAACCACACCATCCCTGGTGTCCGCCAATGTAGTACGTGGCCGGGTGAACACTCCCAATGTTTATTACCCTGGCGGGGCACGAACCCTGGCTCACCCGTGTACGAAACGCACACTCTACCACTGTACCACAGGCTCCATAGTGTGTGTATATATATATATATATATATATATATATCATTCATCCTCATTCATTGCCAGACGCCATGTATCCCACACGGGGTGGCCAAGGGCTTCGAGTTAATTGTTTTACAGGGAGGGGCATTCCCTCCACCAACCCCACTTGACACGTAGGGATGCCAACAGCATCTGGTGTTCCCAGGCGGTCACCCATCCAAGTACTAACCAGACCCAACGTTGCTTAACTTCGCTGATCGGACGGGAAGCGGTGTACTCAACGTGGTATGATGATGATATGCTTTATTATTTAATCACGAGCATGAATGCTGCCCCCTCCTGGCTTATACCCATTTTCATTCCTTTCCTGAGAGCTTGGTATGAAGCCTGTGAATATCAAAATGAGATGAATCTGATCTTCAGCCTCTCTCTCTCTCTCTCTCTCTCTACATTCTTTTTGAAGGAATCATAACCTTATCGTACAACGCGTTCGATAATGAAAAATGCTACTGTACATCGTACTGAAGGTGAATTTATTGCATATATACAAAATTTTTGTACATCTGGCAACAGTGCGGAAGTGGTGAGCGGTGCTGTCGAGCCGGCGACTCTCGCGGACGCCACCCACCAGGCCAGGCCATATAGATGTTTGTGGGCATATCTGCGTTTGTGGAAGAGCTTCCACAAGTGTAAAACCATGAATTTGCATACAATTAGTCGCAAACGAAATCACACTTCCGCAATTGCGGAATTTGCAGTTTGCAGAAGTGACTGTGGAAGTGCCCAGCTCTGGTATGGGGCACAAGGGCTTGAGAGTACATGCTGCTAAAACAAACGCGATTATATCTAGGGAAGGTGGCAGTACTGTCAAAAAGAGGGAGAGTGGCCATGTATGGTTTGCCACAAGGGCATGGGAAGTAATTCAATCTTGTACAGTGTTTGTGATAGGTGGGTGCATAAGAAATGTAGTGGTATTACAAGTAAACTGTGAGATAATGCTAATTTCATGTGTGTGGTGTGTCAGGCAGAGCATGTGGAGAATGTCTGATGTGATAGGATTGATCTTGCTGGTATGTCTCTTTAGTGTGTGGAAGAGTTTTGTTAATTGGGAGACATGTTATATGCCAGAGGTAGAGCTGGAGCTAGCTCTGTGGCTAGAGTGAGGACAGGTTGGAAGAAGTTCAGGGAGCTGTTGCCTCTCCTGACACTGAAAGGGTTCTCCCTCTGTGCTATGGGATCTCTGTATCCAACATGTGTTAGGAGTGTAATGCTGTTTGGTACTGAGACTTGGGCAGTAAAGGAATAGGATATTTGCAGGCTCAAATGTACAGAAATGACAATGATTGAGCAGATGTGCAATGCGTCCTTGAATGTGAGGCCCGGGGGGGCTAGGTTCACGATGGATGAGTGAAGAGGAAGGGTGTGACTGAAGTGGATTGGTGTTGTGATGAGGAGAGGTAAACTGAGAAGGTTTGGGCATGTGGTGAGGATGGGGGACAACATTAGGGAGAAGAAAGTGAGAACTGTATATATATATATATATATATATATATATATATATATATATATATATATATATATATATATATATATATATATATATATTATTTAGAGAGATAAGCAAGTGAGTGGAACTCGGTACACACACACACACACACACACACACACATATATATATATATATATATATATATATATATATATATATATATATATATATATATATATATTATTTAGAGAGATAAGCAAGTGGGTGGAACTCGGTACACATGTAATAGAGTCCCAGGCACCCCACCTTACTCCATCTTGTCTCCTGTTTGTCAGCCCATTCATATCCCTGAAGCCACGATGTAAACAAACACACTTCTGCCACATCACCCGAAACGTGCCAGCCACTGTACAACTAATCAGTGCTAATAACTGCACACGCATGTAATGTATATGATGGGAAGAAAGGTTTGGTGTAAAATGTAAGTAAACTGTATGAATATTACATAGGCAACAAGTGGTAAAGTTGAGGTGAGGTACTTGGGAAGGGAAGGGGGAAATGTTTGTAAAATGTGTGAAAGGGGAATGAAGGCAGATATACAAGAGGAAGAACAATGAAGTTTGTGAAATGCAGGTTGGTAGTGTGAGAGATATACATGAGAAAAGTTATGGAATTATCACGAACGTAGATGAGAGAGAGAGAGACAGGGAGAGGTGAAGGGGGAATGAAGGCAGAAATATACAGGGAAGATTAAAGAAGTTTATGAAATACAGGTAGGTAGGGTGCGGGATATATAGAGAAAACTTATGGAATTAAAGCGATCGTAGTTGTGTGTGTGTGTGTGTGTGTGTGTGTGTGTGTGTGTGTGTGTGTGTGTGTGTGTCTGTGTGTGTCTGTGTGTGTGTGTGTGTGTGTGTGTGTGTGTGTGTGTGTGTGTGTGTGTGTGTGTGTGTGTGTGAGAGAGAGAGAGAGAGAGAGAGAGAGAGAGACTGCTATTCAGAAAGTGTTTTAAGAAATAGTATGACTCATGGCATGATGTGGAAGAAAACAGAGAATGGACGAGGACTTGTATGGATTAGTTTATAACACAGCATGGTGGAGGCAAGGATTTATGGAGGAGCTTAAATGTTATGGATCAGAATCCAGGAGCTAAGGAGGATGCTGAACCGTAAAGGACAGCCCAAAGGACGATGGAATTTTTTTTCCTGGTAGTGTATGGAAAGGTTATAGAAATGTATTGAAAAGATTAGGAAATATCTGGATTTGTTACGGAAATCTACGAGAGTTGTGGAAGTAAGTGGTAGGAGTAAAGTGTATGGAAGGGTTACGGAAGCGCATGAAAGGGTTAAGGAGGTGTATGTTAGAATGTGTAGTTTAGTGCTATGGAAACATATGGGAGGGTTATGGAACTGTATAGAAGGGCTGTTGAATTGTATCATAGGATTAAGGAAGTGTATGGAAGGTTTTTTTTTTAGCTTTATGGAAGGATTATAGAAGTGTATGGAAGGGTTTTGGAAGTGAGTGGAAGGATCATGGAACGTTATGGAAGAGGTTATGGAACTTTATGGAAAGGTTATGTACGTGTATGAAAGGGTTATTGAATTCTATGGAAGGATTATGGAAGTGTATGGAAAGGTTATGGAATTGTATGGAAGAGTTATGGCAGGATATGGTAAAGTTATGGGAGCATATTGAAGGGTTATGAAAGTGTATGGGATAGTTATGAAGTCATGTGCGCTCTCAGTTATATTACTTACCCTTGTGGAATGCATTTGGATAGGTTGCACTAAAGCAACGAGACAAAATTCAGAACAAAGCTGTTGGAATTATAAATAATCCTGCTATGACAAAGAAACTACCTCCCTTACAGGTAAGAAGGAATGTTGCCTCCCTTGCATTATTTTGCAGATACTTTTATGACAAATGTTCAGACGAAGTCGCGTCCATTGTGCCACCTGTCCATGTCTTCCCTTGTGCTACACGGGCATATGGTAGCGCTCATGACTGGAATATCACACAGCCATATTGCAGAACTTCTGCCTATCAGAATTCTTTTATGCCCCGAACTCCATCTCTCTGGAACTCGCTTCTCCAGAGTGGTTTCCCCCCAGATTTCAACATAGGGCTGTTCAAGTCCAACTGTTACAGATTTTGTGTGAATGGAGGACACCAGTAATCTGGTATATGAATTACTATTTATTTATTACTTTGTTTTTCCTTCCTCTGTTTTATTTAACAAGACAAATGTATATAAGAGTTGTGGAAGTGTATGGAAGTGTTATGAAGGTGTAGGTAAAAGTTATGGAAGTATATGTAACGTTATGGAAGTGTATGTAAGGGTTATGGAAGGGCAATGGACGCGAATGTAAGGTTATGGATGTGTATGTAAAGTTATTTCAGTGCATAGATGTGTTGAGGAGGATATGTAAAGTTATTTCAGTGCATAGAAGTGTTGAGGAGGATATGTAAGGATATGGAGGTGTATTCAGGGATATGTAATTTTACGAAGGGTTATGGAAGTGTACAGGTATCAGTGCAATATTAGTTGGCATAACCCTTCAGTATGATAACGTGTATTGTTAGTCAATTCTTGCCACTCTCACACGCTATTATTTAACAGAGGAGAGACCTTTTTTGCTGATGGGGTAAATGTACACTATATTTAATTATTCGAGTGCGAAAAGTCTCCACCAAGGTGGCTCGAAATCCACTTTAAATAGCTCGAACATGATAAACTTCGGCATAGGATTGAGGGGAATAATATCTTAAGTCCTTGGATGCATGCCTAACTTTTAATTTTGTTGTACCTAACGTCTGAGTATAATAATTAGCTTAGAGGACCCTCCCCCTTCCTCCATATGTCGTGAAGGGACAAATGAATGCTTTATTTGTTGCATCTAATCCTTTTAGCTTAAACGTCCTCTCATTTGCTGAATATACTCGTCAGAAGAAAAAAATAGATTAACGTATCATCGTATTCAAGAGATATAGGACGAATTCTGAAGAACACAGCCATAGAAAAGTGTGAGAAAAGAGATCAAGAAAGTTCGAGTATAATTTACGATGTGGTTTATGGAACAACGTGAAAGGGTTTATGAAAAGGTATATACAGCAACAGGACTGGGAATGAGACGTCTAGTTTATGAACGTACACGATTTGAGTCGGGGAGGGACGAAACGTGTGTATATAGGGTTTATGGAAGTATATACAAAATTTATATAACTGTAGGGTGCTGGAAAGGTGCAGCTGCAAACGGTGGCGAAAAATATAACCAAGTAACGGACCTGTCTGTTTAAACAAACGTCTTCAACTTCCTCCTTATCCCCCAAAAGAATGGAGGTGGATTACAGGAGTATGGCATTTCCAGCCAACAGTTCACTTCAGCTTTCAGTAACAACACCAGTCTTTTAAGTGGTGAGTGGAAGTGTATGGAAGAAATTTCGGAGGTACTGAGAGGACCCGCAAAAAAAAAAAAAAAGGAAATGTTTATGGCAGTTCTGGGGGGAAGGTTTGGAGGTACTGAGGAGCAAGGAAAGCAGAAAAGTGATGGAAAAACGTACTGAAACGCTTGTGGGTGAGTATTAGGGACATAAATAATGAGACTTATTTACTATATAAATGGGTTTTATAGTCTTTTGCTTCAAAACAAGTCCATTTACACTGAGAGTAGTCAATAGCTGAAGATATTACATAAACGTCTCTCACAACGGTTTCCCAGCGAATATATTAACATTGCAAAGAACACCTCACACACACCTGATTTTTCCTTACCTGGGTGAGTGGCGATAATTTCTAGACTGATAGTATCATATCCGCTGACGTGTCAAACTCAAAGGGTTTGAAGCAGGATGGTGAACTTGGCGCTGAGTGATTCGACCACCTAGTAGTAACTCCCTCACTGCAGCTACTTTCTCCATAATATGTTCTTGGTATAGCCAGGTCATAGTTTCAACTGCAATGATTACATAGTATCTTTATTAACCCATAAAATATGACTGGCCTTTCCTAAACTGACAAAAAGAGTAATGGATGTGAATTTAGACACGTAATAACCGAACAGCCGATATTTACTTCACCATGGGAATGATTTTGCCTTGTATTTTACATATCTGCAAATGGTTTTATATCTATTAGGAGGGATATTTCGAATTAGTAGGGCTAGGTAATACACCCTTCATCGACCCCTCCAATACCAGATGTTTTTCTCAAGCCGTATTCAATCGTCTGAAGGTCAACTAGTTTAGAGCTCGCCTGCAGTTACCACGCAAATTGTGACTTCAGGTTATCTTATATCAACCAAGCAACAGACTTTACAACAGAGGGGGAGGTAAAAGCAAACAAGCAATGTATAGTAAAACGTTATCATTCATAAAGCACAGTAGCTTTAAATATTGCTTACAGGTTGTTCTCGGTACTACAAGACAATTGAATTAAACGAGACACCACTCCTGCTGCACTGGTTATGTCTGAAATACACACACACACACACATAGAAGAGGAAGAAATAAGAAACAAGATCTCGAGAGACAAAAAGGGGATGGCAAATGTAATGAGCATTCTGAAGGAAGTATCAGAGGAAATATGTAATAAAGACATAGAGGAACACAAAAGTTTAGGGAAATATGAGAGAAACAGGTCAAGGCCCCTAAAGGTAACCTTCCAGAGTGTAAACACTGTGGAGGAGATACTAAAAATGCAAGGAATCTTATGGAAAAATAGGAGTTCAAAAATGTATAGATAAAAAAATGCCTAATACAAGAGGAACTGGAATTACTGAAAGAGAAGAGGGAGGAAGAAAAAGCAAAAAATGAGGGAAGATCAGAAGAGGAGAAGAATACATTTTTTTTTTTTTACAAAATAATTGGATTGCAGGTACGAAAGTGGTACATAAACAGCAGGGAATAAAAAGGAGGAAGGTAGTAGAACCAAGTCATGACAAGTATATAAATAAGATGATTAAGTTGATGTACTCAAATGTGGATGGAACGGTATCTAAAATATTACAGATGAATTATTATATCAGAGAAAATGAACCACATATAATATGCCTAACTGAAACAAAATTAACACCAAGGATATCAAATGACATCCTAAACTTAGAGGAATACAATATATGGAGAAGAGATAGGAACTTAAAAAAAGGAGGAGGAATTATAATGTTAACAAAGAAAAATCTAAAAGACAAAGAAATAGAATTAGATATATCCTCACAAGTAGAACTGATTGCAGTAGAGATTAATACAGCTGAAGGGAAAGTAATTGTAGCCAATTTGTACATGCCACCCAGATCAAACACATGGGAAAGAGGCGAATATGAGGATCTGGCAGAGAGTAAAATTCAGAGTTTAAGAACATTACTACATAGAATGGAAGAGAAATCGGAAAGAATTATACTAACTGGAGAGTATAATACAAATATAAATTGGAATACTCTAGATATAATAAGCCAAGAAAGCTGTTGGGACCAAAAGCTCCTGGATCTCGTGCAGGGGTTTTTCCTAACGCAACATGTAAGGGAAAGGACCAGAAAAAGAGGACTCGATGTACCTTCAATGCTAGATCTTATATTTACTAGGCAAGAAAACGATATTGACAGTTTAAAATATCACCCTCCATTCGACAAAAGCGACCATGCAGTACTAAACTGCAACTTCAGGAATGCATATGACATAGTTAACAGCAATGAAAGTTACAAAAAGAGCCTAAACTATAAAAAGGGAAACTATCATGACCTAAAAATGTACTTCTTAAAAATTGATTGGGAAAAGGAGCTTAGAGGACAAGATTTAAAACCTATATATACAAAATTCTGTGAACTTTATGAAATAGGAGTCCAGAAGTACATTCCATCGCACAAAGAAGCAGAAAAGAGAATAAAGAAATGGTTCAATACAGAACGTAAAAAATCAAAAGACAAACGAGATTTGTTGTGGAATACATACAGAAGATACAATAGTGAAAAGGCATATAACAACTACAAACAGGCAAGAAACGATTATACAAGAATTAGGAGGGAAGCCCAAAAACAGTTTGAGGAGGATATCATAAATAAAAGTAGTGATCAACCGAAGCTATTTTACAGCTACATCAGAAGCAAAACTAAAGTATAAGATAAAATACAATCCATTATGCATGGAGGAATCACCTATACACAAGAGAAGGATATTTGTGAAGCACTAAATAAGAATTTCCAATCAGTTTTTACGGAAGAAAAAAATTTCGACACGGCTTATGTGGAACATGCATGCCCACACATACTACCAGATATACAAATATCAGAAAAAGTAATACAGGAGGAGCTAAGTAAATTAGACAAAGGAAAAGCAAATGGTCCTGATGAAATTTCATGTTGGGTGCTACATGAATGTGCAAAGGAGTTAAGTAAACCAGTATCTTTAATATTCAAGAAATCCTTGAGACAAGGTAAACTACCTGATATTTGGAAGAAAGCAAACATTGTTCCCTTATTCAAGAAAGGGAACAGACAAAATCCACTCAACTACCGACCAATATCACTAACCAGTGTTGTAAGCAAGGTATTAGAAAAGCTTATAAGATAAGCTTGGGTAAATCTTCTAGAAGAGCACAATATGATAACAGAAAGACAATTTGGTTTCAGAAAAGGAAAATCATGTGTTACTAATCTGTTGAGCTACTATGACAGAGTAACAGACACATTTCAGAAAAGAGAAGGATGGGTGGATAGTATCTAGATTTCAAGAAAGCATTTGACGGAGTACCGTACCAAAGACTTTTATGGAAACTGTACCATCAAGGAGGAATCCAAGGCAAACTGTATTGTTGGATGTAAGATTTTCTCAGAAAAAGAGAAATGAGAACAGTACCAAGGGGAAATTACTCATCATGGAGAGAAGTGACTAGCGGAGTTCCACAGGGCTCAGTGCTGGCACCAATCATGTTTTTAGTGAATATAATGATATAGACAGTAACACTGGAAATGAAAGCTATCTATATATGTTTGGTGATGATGCAAAAATACAAAGGAGAATTACTGACACAGACCCTTGTAAAGAGCTACAAGAAGAATTAAATAAACTTCATGAATGGAGTAATACATGGCAAATGGAATTCAATGTGGACAAGTTCATGTAATCAAGTCTGGTAAAAGTGGAAAAAGACCTGATTGGGATTATAAGTTAGGAAATAAAACCCTACACACATCAGAAGGAGAGAAGGACCTAGGTGTGATTATCAATAACATACTATCTCCGGCTGACCACATCAGTGAGAAGGTACGGAACATGTACAGTATACACTGCTTGCAATATGAGAATAGCATTCACATACATTAATGAAGACATGCTAAGAAAGATAATAACATCATTCATCAGACCAACCCTGGAGTATGCATCAGTAGTCTGGAGTCCTCATCTCAAAAAACACATAGATAAGACTGAAAAAGTACAAAGGGCCTCTACAAGATGGGGTACCAAGCTTAAGGGATCCAAGCTATGAAGAAAGACTAAAAAAAAAACTGAATCTACCAACACTACAAGAGAGAAGGAAAAGAGGTGACATGATTATGCTATATAAATGCATATCAGGGAAGGAGAAAATAGACATAAATGATTACATAACCTAGGGGGATGCATCAGCAAGAGGACACTGCAAAAAACTGCATAAAAAGAGAGGCGATAAAGACGTAAGGAAATTTAGTTTCCCAAATAGAGCAACTGATCTGTGGAATGCACTACCGAATGAAATATAGTGTGTGCCAAAACAATTCACAAATTTAAGGACATGTACGATAAAAATGGTTTAAGACACAGGATAGTACGAGCTTGAATCATTCCTGTAAAGATACAATTAGGTAAGGTAAGAACACACACACACACACACACACACACACACACACACACACACACACACACACACACACACACACACACAAAACAGAGAGAGAGAAGGGGGGGGTAAGGGGATACGTTGATGTGGATGATGGAGTGTGTGCATCTAGCAAAATATGTTCAAGAGGTAGAAGAAGGGGCCAGTTTTGTGTGTCAGAGAGAAGGAAAGGAGTCCTCTTTGTTATGACCAGTTGTCATAAAAAGACTTTGTAGTTACTTGTAGCTGAAGTTATCTATTAGTCTTGTGGACGAGCGGTTGTTATACTTGAGTTGTTTGTAAGTAGATAATCTTGGTTCCCATTTGTCATGCAATGACAGGAGAGGTAAAGAAGAGTATGGGACTATTTTTATTTGTCTTGGAAATATTAACAAGTCTCTCACACACGAGTGAGTATAAGTAGAGTCCCGCTAGCTACCTCTCTGTCTCACTCTCTCTCTCTCTCTTCCAAGTTGCTAAGCCTTCCTCCCTACTACCTGCCGATTCTATGGCCTCTCTCCTTCTGAGCTCTCTTTCCTAAATTCTGGTGAAACAGGGGTCGTGTTACGTGTGTTACACTGTGGGTGGAAAGTTCCAGAAACCTGTGTGTGAGTATGTGTGTATGTCACTAGGCTTTGTTCTCCTGCTATTTCGCTGACAAACTACCTGCATCATCTCCTGACATTGCTACTTCCTAATCTGTCGTCAGCTTTTCCTCAGTTTAACTTGCAAGATCATTTCCCATTCCCAGGCTCGCATAGAGCTGTCTAACTGTCTATTTATCTATCTATCTATTATGATTTGTAAATATAATACGGACTCATAACACAGTAAATTCATCACAATTAACTTTTCATATCATTACCACCCATGACGTTGGTAATCATTTAGAAATAAGAATTTTTTTCTACAATCGTCCATTTTTAGAACCCCAAAAGGAAACGGTGATTCGTTCGAACACTTCGAACTCCGTCTGCTTCTATGCCTGATGTTTACAGTATACATAATAGGGTGGAGAGTTTTTACACTTTTTTCGATTTCTTGATGTGGTTAGTGCGGAAAAGTTGTCATTTCTTGAGAAAAAAAATGTTAAAAGTATTTTGCTCCAGGATGATATCTTTTACCGCCCCAAACTGATTGAAGTTTGAAAAATCACCCTCGAAAATTGGCAACATATGTGGTATATCCCGATTTGATATTTTGATGCATTTTCCTTTTGGGTACTGCTGAAAACTATTGTTATACCTTGTAAATGACACATGCAAAGACGGATTGATATATGATAATATCTTCTACTCCTCAGGTCGTCTTAAAAAATGAAAAATACAATGATTTTTTCAGTAGTTTTTAAAAAATTCCTACAATTCTACCATGATGTCTATAATTTAGGGGTAGGTATAATATGAAAACTAAAAGCTTATATATCATTTGTGCAAAGGTACATCAATATACAATAATATCTCCCACTGCCCCAGTAAAAATCAATATTAGTTATTTTAAGGAAATTGGTCAATAACGCTGTAGTGTTCGGTCAGTAGCAGCCCTGCAGTATATGAGAACACACGTGCGGCACTGAGACATTGAATATACAGAAGATTACAAGGCAAGGACGTGATTACCCTGTCTTTGGTATACCTGCTTTATTGGTCAGACGATGTCTTCCTACGTACGAAGACGTGGTGAAAGTTTGCTTTCGGGAAAGATTAGCGAGGAAAACATCATCTCAAGAACCTAAATGGAGTGACATCAGTCATTCCATCTGCTTAGCCTACATTTGGAAGAAATATGGAGGTCAGCATCAATTCCCAGTCTCTTTCAAACGAATGAAAGGTATGTCAGATAGATATCACACAAAGTACAGAAACCTGATGAAACCACACAACAGCAGAAAGGACGACCCTGCTTATATTAGAGAATTTAGCTTTTCAGGGCAGTTGACCAGAAACTTTTCGACATTGCAGCCTGCAAATGTACCAGCAAATATTGTTCATGTGAACGGATGAAAAAAAGTACCACAACATAAGGTGAAGTTTCTTGCTGATCAGAGAGATCAGAGGAAGATGGTAATTAGTTCTCTAGATATAACAACAACTTGAAAGAATACCAAAAGGATTGAAAGAAGAGAGAAAGTATTCGACAATGCAGCACTGCTAATAGACTTCTCCGACTCTACATGACTACAGAAAATCCATCAGATAAATTTGTGACTATCATCAAATTCATCATGACAGTGTATGCTCCAATGTGGTTTAGAATCAAATGCAATCCCTCAGTAACAAAAGCTTTTAAACATCTTCATGAAACAATAGTCATAGCTGGAAAATTGGACGGCAGGCCACAAGATTTAGCAAAACCGGTTATTCAGCGAAATGCATACTATGGTCACCATGAAAATATTCTACTATGATTCCGACAAGGAAGGTCACATAAGAGAGCTGGGTTGGAGGAGGATCTTTAAGGCACGAAGCTCAGCACCAGATTGTGTGAGAACTTTTAAACTGCCCGCTCTAAATTTTAACGCTGATTCATATTATGACATGGTTGACTGGTATTCCTTGGAGCTGACAGAACCTTCTCTTACAAGGAACATAGACAAAGAAAATATCATGGAATTCATTCATACAGGTGATGTTCCACGTTCTCAGGCAAAGGATATTCCGTGTCACACTCAAGCAGTGGAACGTTACAATCAAGCTTGTTACCGAGGGTTCTGAGAAAGTTTGTGGAAGAAGCAACCGGGATGGTTTTATTCGATCAACTCTGTTGTCTCGACAACAAATGCTTCGATTTGAAACTAAAAAGCAATTTAGCACATAAATAGTTCCAGGAATGGTAGGGTGGTTGAGTTGGAGTATGGTGGAACTCGAAATACAGCCACATCCTCACGGTGAGTTCTGGGTTATTTTTTCCTCAATAACCTATAAATGAGAAAAAATATGCAAAGAGCTGTATATGAAATTCCATTAAACTATATAATAGTTTAAAAACAGAAAATATATATTCTGAACTCTGGCAAGCAGTCATAGATGCAGTGTTTTTGACCAAGTTCCTGAAAATATGTAATATTGATTTTCATTGGTTCAGTGGAAGGTATTACTGTATATTGATGTACCTTTGCACAAATGATATATAGGCTTTTAGTTTTTATATTATGGCTACCACTAAATTATAGACATCATGGCAGAATTTGGCAGTTTTTTAAAAACTGCTGAAAAATTATGAATATATATATATATATATATATATATATATATATATATATATATATATATATATATATATATATATATATATATATCGTTACGGAACAGAGAGAGATAATGAACACTTCAAATGAGAATACTAAAATCACTACTGTCCCGCAAAGTTCCAAGTTCAAAACAAAAGACTTAGGTAAAATTACAAGTTAAATTTTAATGCTCAAACTAACAACTAAACATTCAGGACTCATAACGATAATGGCAAAACAGGTTACATATATGGTTAACTGCAATACCCTCTATTAACATGAATTTAGCAAGGGCAAATTTATCTAAGTCAGCCCTGATAAATGAGAAAACCGGATAATGCTCAGTTAAAGCAAGATATAATATTATTACAGATACAAAATTACTAATACTGGCTGACAGTATGGAACCAATATGAATCACAAAAACCCCACCAGGCTCACGAACCAACGCCCCAGGCTATACAGTACAAGAAAAATGGTAACAACACTTATACTCAGATTATACAGCAGATAGATGGCTGGAGACTTTCTGAGCACTCACAAAAACAATAATATACTGTAGAGGGGAGGACAAAGATGTGAACAGAATGAGGAGTAGATCTAAGTGACAACTAATGCAGAGACTGAGCTCATTATATAGGGGGCCGGCAGAGCTTGATTCAACTTGTAAATGAAGGCATAGGGGACAAAGAGTTGACAATCCTGCTCTGAACAGCAGAAAGAACGATTTACTCGACTATAAGGGGGAGAAGGGGGGAGTGAGGTAGAACACGCAAGCCTGGTCACTATGGAAGCCACGTGGCGAATCGTGAACAAACATGCAGCATACTGTACATTAGGATCATACAAAGGATGATGCAATCATGAACAAAACTGTATCATAAGTTAGAATTATACAAGGGATGATGAAATCATAGGCTATGTAACACCTCCCCACAAAGAAAAAGAAATTTACAAAGGAAATTTTTTATTACTCTAAAACAATCTGTCTAAAGTCTAGATAAGCAATCTGCAATAACATTTTCTTTCCCCTTGACATGTTGTCTGTCTAATGAATACTCCTGAAGAAGTAGACTCCATCTTGTCAATCTCTGATTTTTATCTTTAAACTTACTAAGGAATTTCAGTGGGTTATGATCGGTATAAATGACTATGGGGTCAAAACCAGAACACAAATAAAATGAAAAATGCTGTAAACCCAAAATCAAGGCCAAAAGCTCTTTCTCAATAGTTGAGTAGTTCTTTTGAGGTGGAGTGAACTTCTTACTGTAATAAGATACAGGGTGTTCAATACCCTGATCATCCTCTTGCAGCAAAACAGCCCCAGCTCCTGTTTCACTTGCGTCAACAGCCATCTTAAAAGGCTTAGCAAAATTTGGAGTAGCGAGCACTGGCTGACTTAATAGGATAGCTTTAAGTTTACTGAAAAAGGATTCACAGTTATCGGTCCAGACAAATTTAATTCCTTTTTTCAGTAGGTCTGTAAGTGGTGATACAAAAATTGAAAAGTTAAGAACAAATCTCCTGTAATAACCTACCATTCCCAAAAATCTTTGTAGCTCTTTCCTACTTTTAGGTCTGGGAAGATCACTTATAACCAGAACCTTAGCTCCTGGTGGTGCAACATGTCCATCACCAATTACGTACCCAAGGTACTGAACTTTAGCTTGACCAAACTCACACTTTGATAAATTAGCTACAAGATTAGCCTGAACCAGACGCTCAAGAAATTTACTGACATAGCATAGGTGATCTTTCCAGTTGTCACTGAAGATTAATACATCATCAATATAAACAACACACCCTGCCAAACCCTCTGTTACAACATTCATGAGCTTCTTAAAAGTGGCTGGTGCATTCTTCATACCATATGGCATTACAGAACATGCAAAAGTCTTACCTAGTGTTACAAAACATGAGATCTCCCTAGCACGTTTTCAGTCATAGGTACTTGCCAGTATCCCTTTACCAAATCAAACTTACTTATGTGCCTAGCCTTTCCGATCTTGTCTATGCAATCTTCCACGCGAGGGAGAGGGCAAGTGTCTGTTTTGTTTATCTGATTAACACGTCTGTAGTCGATGCAAAGCCGCTGTGACCCACCTGGCTTAGGGACTAGCGTGACAGGAGAACTCCACTCGCTCTGACAGGGCTCAATCATCTTGTGATCCAACAGGTAGCCAAGCTCCTTCTGGATGAGAGGAACTTTCACTGGGTTCACACGGTAAGGAGGCAGTTTAATTGGCTTTGCGTCTCCAACATCGACATCATGCATCAACACAGTGGTTCTTCCTAGAGTGGCACGGAACACTTGCGGGTACTCCTGCAGTAATGCCGAAAACTCCTGCCTTTCCTCGGGAGCTAGATGAGAAAGCTTAGTCTGGAGATCATTCATGATATCAGGATTCTTCCCCAAACTATCACTCAGGCTCATACTGCATGGGAGAGCTTCACTTGCAGACTCGGGTGGAACAGCTACAGTGCAGACCGGGTTATTTTCGTCCCGCCTGTGATATAACTTTAGCATGTTGATGTGACAAAGTTGCTTGTTCTTTCTATGATCTGGTGTGGTGATGACATAGTTGACATCACTGAGTTTCTTCTCCACGAAATAAGGACCACTAAACTTGGCTTGAAGAGGTTGCCCATGCACTGGTACCAGAATCATAACCTGATCTCCTGGCTGAAAGTGGCGTAACCTGGACTTCTTATCATATCAAGTCTTCATCTTCTCCTGAGCAGCTCCTAAATTCTCTCTGGCCAGCTGTAAAGCAGTGGACAGCCGTTCTTTGAACTTCATCACAAACTCCAGCAGCTTGACGTCATCTTCCTCCGACAGCCAGAATTCCTTGAGTAGCTTAAGGGGTCCTCTTACTTCATGGCCAAACAGTAGTTCAAAGGGAGAGAAGCCCAGTGATTCATTTGGAGATTCTCTTGCGGCAAATACAACGAATGGAAGACCTTTATCCCAATCTTTCTGATGTTCCAAACAGTATTTCCTGAGCATCGATTTGAGTGTTTGATGATATCCCTCCAACGCTCCTTGGGTCTGGGGATTGTAAGCTGAAGACGTGATCTGGGTGATGCCCAATTCTTTTAGAGACTGCTTGATAACATTGGACATGAAGTTACTTCCCCGGTCTGACTGTACCTCCTTGGGCAGACCAAACTTGGTGAAGAACCCTAGCCTTTCCTTAACCACGTTCTTTGCTGAGATATTTCTAAGTGGAATGGCTTCAGGATAACGAGTAGCCATATCAATCACGGTAAACACATAAGAAAATCCTGAAGAAGCCTTAGGAAGAGGGCCCACAATATCCACCAACACACGGGTGAAAGGTGCCTCAAAAGGAGGAATGGGAACTAGAAGTGCAACCTTTTCGGTCTGATTACACTACCCCACAACTTGACAGGTGTGACAAGACTTACAATACCAGGAAACATCTCTGAAGATACCTGGCCAGTAGAAGTGTTTCAAAATGCGTGCCACAGTCTTCCTCACTCCAAGGTGTCTTGCCAAACTGGATTCATGAGCCACTGTAATGATATCCTGCCTACAAACACGAGGGATGACAACTTGATGTACAACCTCCCATTCACAGTCGGCTGATACTGTTGGGGGTCTCCACTTCCTCATAAGTACTCCTGACACTATATAATAACAAGTAGAAGCACCAGCTGACTCTTCCTCACTGCAAGCAGAGTTAGCTAGACCTTTCAACTCAGGGTCAGCAACCTGCAACTCAACCAACTCTTGACGAGACAAATTTTCAACACTATGGGGTACTGCCTCATCTGGTGAGTGGTCCAAATTAGCAAGAAAAGTGTCAGCTAGGATAACATCATCATCATCATTATCCTCTAAGTCACCAGTAACTTTAGACTTAGCCCTAGTGACAGCACATGCAGAGAACACATCAGTGACATCACAATCCTGGGCTGCAGTCACTGGTTCACTAGACAACTGAGGAGCTGGACACACTTGACTTCCACCAAAATCATTTCCAAGTATGAAAGTTACACCTGACATTGGGAGTGTCTCAACCAACCCAACCATAACGGAACCATTAACAAAACCAGACTCTAAATTCACTCTGCACAGAGGGACAGAGAAGTACTTATTCCCTACACCTAGTAAGATTACAGTTTCATCTGAGGAATTAACATTAGAGCCTAGATCTGAGGAATTAACATTAGACCCTAGAACACTGGTCAGCATAAAGGATTGGCAAGCACCTGTATCACGATATATTTTAATTGATTTCCTGTCTTTACTGTCCAGAGGACTGACAAAACCATTAGACAGGAAATTAGCACATGAACTCTTGAGAGTGTCACCCACGTTACTGCTCAAAAGAGGAGCTTCATCATGAGAATTCAATTTACCCCTCAAAGCAGGTTCAGTTAACTCGGTTAAAGAATTCTGGGAACTCTGAAGGGTGGACACTAGACCAATTGACTGAATATTTAAAGATTCCTTTTTGTTCACATCACGCTGTCTCCTGAAACATTCTCCGTAGTATGACCAAGCTTACTACAATAAGTACATTTACTTTTCTGAAATCTAGGGGTGGAGCTGGTATTTACTTCCTGAGAAACATCATCTTTATTCTCTTTCCTGTTACCTGTACTATGAGTAGAGGCAACGTACTTACTCTCAGCTTGCCTTTTTTCTTTAGCATATCTCTTGTGAGTAAGAACATATTCATCAGCTAAAACTGCAGCATCAGACAAATTATCTATTCTTTTCTCATCAAGATATAGGCTTACATCTTTATTAATACACCTTTTGAAGTCCTCCAGCAAAATCATCTGCTTAAATTTATCAAAATCAGAGTTTACATTCTTACAATTTAACCACTGCTCTAACAGATTTTCTTTGATTTTTGCATACTCAACATGGGATCGCTTATCTTGCTTATAAATTGTCCTAAATTTTACTCTATAGGCTTCAGGAACAAGCTCATAGGCCTTAAGAATCAAGCTCTTAACTACATCATAATTATCAGACTGATCCTGAGGCAAAGATGCATAAGTTACTTGAGCTTTACCGGTGAGAACTCTCTGAAGGAGTACTGGCCAATACTTTTTGGGCCAATTAAAACCTTTAGCTACCCTCTCAAACAACTAAAAATACATTGTTAAATAAGATTCATTAAAAGGAGGGACTACTCGGGGTGCCTGGAACCACTGTCTGACTCTCTTCTTCTTCATTTCTGCAACATTCGCGGCCTTTCCTCTAACTTTCGCTCTGTTGAGCACCACCTCTCCTCCTCCTCTAAACCTCACCTTCTTTTTCTAACGGAGACTCAGCTGTCTGAGGGAACTGACAGCAAACCCTTTTCTGTATCCTCCTACTTTCTCTATACTCATTTCAGAGCCAAAGGTGGCTGTTGTGCATATATACGCAACGACTTATCTTGCTCTCATGTTCCAGAACTCGATTCTTCTGAATTCTCTACACTCTGGCTTCGGCTTTCCTGACATTCTCTGACAAAATATATCTATGCTGTTTATTTATCCCCTAATTCTACTGACTATCAAAAATTTTTCGACTATCTTACTTCTACGATGGAACACATTCTATCCTTTTCTCCTTTCTCTGAAATACATTCTAGGAGATTTCAATGTTCACCACCACCTTTGGCTCTCCTCTCCTTTCACGGATCCACCTGGTGAACAAGCCTACATCTTTTCTATCCTTAATGACCTAGAGCAGCTTGTACAGCACCCTACCCGTATCCCTGACCGCCTTGGAGAGAGCTCCAACATACTTGACCTCTTCCTCACAACTAATCCTTCTGCTTACTCTGTTAATCTTTTCTCTCCGTTGGGCTCCTCCAATCACAACCTTATCACCTTAACCTGTCCTATCACTCCGGTACGGCCTGTGGACCCTCCAGGGAAACGTCGTCTGTGGCATTTTGGAGCCGCAGACGGGGAGGCCCTCAGGCAGTACTTCTTTGATTTTCCCTGGAATGATTATTGCTTCCATGGCCGTGAGCCATCTGAGTGTGCCTTGCGCATTACGGAGGTTATTCTCTCGGGCATGGAAGCATACATTCCTTTCTCATATCCTTTGACTAATGCAAGAAAGCCTTGGTTTAATCACGCTTGTTCTAATGCTGTCCACAACAAGGAGATGGCCTACAAAAGGTACCGGAGCCAACCCACCACTGAATCACATCATCTTTATGTTTCTGCCCGGAATCGTGCTAAGTCTGTTCTTCACTCTGCTAAAAATAATTTCATCCATACTAAATGCTCTCACCTCTCCAACTCGAATTCTTCCTGCTCCTTCTGGCACCTTGCCAAAAACCCTTCTAACAACTTTACCTCATCATCCTTCCCTCCTCTTTTCTACTAGGATGGTTCTGTAGCTATTTCTTCTACTGATAGAGCAGATCTCTTCGCACAGTCTTTCTCCTCCAATTCCACCTTAGACGATTCCGGTGCTGTTCCTCCATCACTTCCCCCCTCTGACTTCCTCATGGCTGACATTAAAATTTCTTCAGCTGATGTATTTTCTGCCATCACTGGCCTCAGTACTAACAAGGCATATGGGCCTGATGGGGTCCCTCCTGTTGTTCTCAAGAACTGTGCTTCTGTGCTTACACCCTGCCTAGGCAAACTCTTTCGTCTTTGTCTGTCAACTTGTACCTTTCCTTCTTGCTGGAAGTTTGCTCTCATTCAGCCAGTCCCAAAGAAGGGTGACCACTTCCAACCCTCCAACTATCGTCCAATTGCTTTAACGTCCTGTATTTCAAAAGTTTTCTAGTCAATTCTCAATAGAAAAATTTTAAGGCATCTTTCCTATCAGAACCTTCTTTCCGATCGTCAGTACTGGTTCCGTCAGGGACGCTCCACTGGCGATCTTCTCACCTACCTTTCAGACTCTTGGTCATCCTCCTTTCGGGACTTTGGCGAAAGCTTTGCCATTGCACTTGACATCTCAAGGGCTTTCGATCGAGTCTGACATAAATCTTTAATTTCCAAACTGCCCTCCTACGGTTTCTATCCTTCTATCTGTGCCTTCATCGCTAGCTTCCTTTCTGGTCGTTCTATAGCCGCTGTTGTAGACGGCCATCGTTCTTCTCCTAGATCTATCAACAGTGGTGATCCTCAGGGCTCTGTCCTATCACCAACTCTCTTCCTTTTATTCATCAATGATCTTCTAAGCTGTACATCTAACTCTATCCACTCATACGCTGATGACTCCACCCTTCACCTTTCCATTCGGTTCCCGCAACGCCCATTTCAGCAGTTACTTCAAGGGATGAGGCTATGGCACACCTAATGTCTGACTTGGCTCGTATCTCTGACTGGGGTAAAAATAATATGGTTGTTTTTAATGCATCTAAGACTCAGTTCTTATACTTATCAACCCGACAAAATCTTCCACAGGTATACCCACTAATGTTAAATAATATTCAGCTTAATCCTGCATCATTCTTGAACATGCTTGGGGTGTCATTTACTCGGGACTTATCTTGGAAAGATCATATTACATCTCTTGTAAAATCTGCTTGCAAGAGATTGGGTGTGCTAAGCCGACTCTGCTCTTTCTTTACCCCTGCACAATTGTTGACTCTATACAGGGGTTTTATCCGCCACTGTGTGGAGTACAACTCTCATGTGTGGGGAGGCTCCCCACATACAGCTCTTCTCAATAGGGTGGAGTCAAAGGCTTTTTGTCTCATTAACTCTCCTCCTCTTACTGACTCCCTTCAACCTCTGTCTCTTCGCCGCACTGTTGCATCTTTATCTCTTTTCTGTCGCTACTTTAATGGTCACTGCTCCTATGAACTGTCTGCTTGCATTCCTCCACCTTTACGACGGGTGCGTAGCACCCGTCTGGTAGTAAACTCTTATCCCTTTTCTGTCCAACTCTCTAATGCAAGAGTTAACCGTTACTCCTAGTCTTTCATTTATGCAACGGGTCAACTCTGGAACTGTCTCCCTCTGTCTGTATTTCCTGCTGCCTATGATCTCCAGTCTTTCAAATGCAGTGTGTCCAGGCATCTCAAAATGATCGGATCATGAATTTGGCTCTCTATTGTATTTTGTTTTTCTCTTGGAGGGAACTGTTACTGCGGGCTCATGGCCTTTGATTCCTTGTTCCTCGCATAAAAAAAAAAAAAAAATGTATGGGTTGGTTATATGCTTACCACTCAGCACTCCAAATTATTTCCTGGCTTACAGGAAAGCACCAGGCTTGTCACTCATTGTAAAGCCACCTGGGATAAAAACAACAAAATTATAAAAGTGACAGGGAAGATAGGAGAAACACGAATACAGGAGGGCAGACACAGAAAATGATCGACAAAGGTGAAGGAAGAAGGCAGCACCCCACCTAGTGAGTGGACGATGATTGCCACCACCTACCATGAAGAAGTGTTCATGAGACGAAAAAACTTTGACTCCTTGTTGAGAAGGGCTGAATGATGATGATCCTCCCCATAAATGAGAGTTTGACTATACACGGAGACCAGTAAGACCCCTATGTAGAGCCAACAATGGTGCAGGGTTAAAGAAGGCATGGAGTCGGGTTAGCACACATACTGATATCTCCTGGGAGTAGACTTTACAAGCGGGGTAATATGATCATTCCAAGATAAATCCTGACAGAATGAAACACCAAGTATGTCTCAGAGAACTGCAGGGATTTGAGCTGGCTGTTGTTAAAACTTAGAGGATACTCCTGATGACGATTTTGATGGGCTGAAAGTTATATAAACTGTCTATGATGCATTAATGCAAGTAGATTACTTTTACCCCAATCAGAGCTATGAGCCAAGACAAACATTAGGTGCGCCATAACCTTATCCCTTGTTTGTTGAAGTAACTGCTGAGATGGATGCTATGAGAAGTGAAATGGAAAGTGAAGGGTTTAGTCATCAGCGTATGAGAGGATAGGGTTATGAGAAGAACGGTGGCCGTCTAAAGCAGCAGCTACATAACGACCGGAAAGGAAGAGATGAAGGCACAGAAGGATAGAAATCATGAAAGGGCAGATTGGAAATCAAATATTTATCCCAGAGTCAACTGAACGCATTAGAGATTTCAAGTGCAATGGCAAAGCTTTCCCTAAATTCCTGAAACGATGATGACCAGGAGTCGGAAATGAAGGTGAGAAGATTGCCAGTGGAGCATCCCTGGTGGACCCCATCGTGACAGTCAGAAAGGTGGTTGTGACAGGAATGTGCTTTTTTATCTTTTTGGTTACGAAAAGATTTAAAAACTTCCGAAAAATGGGATGTTAAAGCAACTGACGATAGTCAGAAGGCTGGGAATGATCACACTTCTTTGGGCCAGGCTGAAAGAAAGCAAACTTCCAGCTAGAAGGAAAGGCACAATTTACCAGACCAAGGCAAAAGAGTTCTCCTGGGCAGGGTGTAAGCACAGAAGCACAGTTCTTGAATGCAACAGAAGGGACCCCATTAAACCCATATGCCATATTGGTACTGAGGCCAGTGATGGCCTTAAACATGTCAACTGAAGACATTTTAATGTCACTCATGAGGAACTTACAGGGAGGGGGAAATGATGAGGAAGAGCAGCAGAATCATCTAAGGTGGAATTGGAGGAGGTCTGAGCAAAGAGTTTTATCAGTGGAAGAAACAGCTACAGAGCCATCATAGTGGAAAGGAGAAGGGAAGGATGATGATGTAAAGTTGTTACAAGGTTTCTGACAAGTTGTTAGAAGAAGCAGGAAAAATCGGAGTCGGATTGTTCAGAGCACCTAGTATGAATAAAATTATTTTTAGCATAGACAAGAACAAACTTAGCATTACCCCGGGCAGAAGCATGAGAGATGAGATTCAGGGGTGGGTTGGCCCTGGTGCCTTCTGTAAGCCTTGTTGCTGTGTGTTGTGGACATCGTTAGAACGAGGGTGATTATTTTATATATTTATTTTTTTTTGCATTAGTCACAGTATAAGAGAAAGGAATGCATGCTTTCATGTCGAAGAGAACAACCTTCATAATAAGCGAGGCATACTCAGATGGTTGTCAGCCATTGAGGCAAAAGTCAGTCCAGGGAAAATAAAAGAAATACTGCCTGAGGCTTCCCAGTCAGAAGCTACAAAGCCTCCGCTTCTTGGGAGGGTCCACAGGTCTTACTGAAACAATAAGACAGCCTAAAGCACCAAGGTTGTGATCAGAGAATCCAGTGATGAGAAAAAGATTAACAGGGTAAGCAGAAGGAATATCTATAAGGTCAAGTACGATGGAACTCTCAGCAAGGTGGTCAGGGATATGGGTAGGATGATGAATAAACTGCTCTAGGTCATTTAGGAAACAAAAGATGTAGGTTTGTTCACCAGGTTGATCACTGAAAGGCAAGGAGAGGCAGTGGTGGTGGTAAATGCTGAAAACACCTGGAATGGAGATTTCAGAGAAAGGACAAATTGATATTATGTGTGCCATCTTAGAAATTACATAGTCAGAGAATTTTCCATAGTCAACAGCATTTGAGGATAAGAAAACCGCACAAACATATTTATTCGGAGAATGGCAGGAGAGCTGAAGCCAGAGAGTAGAGAATTCAGAAGATTCGAGTCCAGGAACACGAAAGCAAGATACAATATGTTGTTCTGGACATATAAACAACAGCCACCATTGGCTATGAAGTGAGTTTAGAGAATGTAGAAGGATACTTAGAATGGGTTGCTATCAGTCGACTCAAACAGCCGAGCCTAGGTGAGGAGAATTTAAGGTTTATAGGAAGAGAGGTGGTGTTCAACACAGAAAATCAGACGAAAGGCCGCGAATGTTGCAGAAATGAAGAAGTGAATAACACAGTGGTTCTAAGCCTCTCTCTTGGCCGTCATTGGAAGAAAGGCAGAGCCGGGTGTTGAGATGCCATTTTCTTTTTCATAATTTTGAATAGGAAATGAGGTGTGTAATGTGCATGTAGTTTTGTGTAAACAATTAGGGGAACCTGAATAGGAGAGTATGCTGGTCCAATCTTTATGTTACTGAAACCTTGAAAAAAGATGAGCAAATAGGGATGGTTAGAAGCTAGTCCCGAGGACGGATAAAACGAGAGCTCTAGCTCTCCTTGTCATCAGCTTAACATCCACTGTGGGAGTACCGTTTTGTTCGACTGGTATTACAGTTTTAATTGGAGGATACTTGTAAGTTTACTTATAACAAAATCACTAAAATCACCACATACGGTTTATGGTAACTGCACCAGTCATACCGAAAATGTAGTTGGTCAACTTGGTTTATGATATATGTGGTAAGTGTGTAAAGAACCGCAGGCTTCAGGGGAAAAGATGCGTTGAACAGTTATACGACTGTATAATCTGTATTATACACACACACACATACACACACACACACACACAAGGGACGGAGGAGACAAGACGCACGCCGACATCGCTCCATACACGGCCAACTTGCCCAGTGGCATTACCTAAATTAGTATCTTATATGAGTTTAGCTCTGTACCAGGTTAGACTAAATGGTGTTTTAATATATATATATATATATATATATATATATATATATATATATATATATATATATATATATATATATATATATATATATATATATATATATATATATAAAGTTTTAAGCAAGACTTGTTCAAACAGAAAAGTAAACAAATTAGAGTAAGTGCGCACAATCAGCTGATCATTTGTTTACAACTGCACCAGGGAATGTGAGTACCATATGTGATTTAGTACTGCAAAATGACCACATACTTTAGTAAAGCAAATTTGGAAAAGATTAGGGATAAAGGTAGAAAGCAGGACGATGATTTCTACCAAGAACTGGTTGAAATGGAGACTCACAATAAACTGGTGGAACGTGTACACAGGCTAGAGATGGCTTTTCAAAATGAGATTGATGATGTTAAGAAACAGATGCACTTGCAAAAGGAAGAAATTGAAAAATTAGGAAAGGAAGTCAACAAGAAAGACACAACCATAGATGAGCTGACAGTAGAACTGGGTTCACTTAGGAGAAAAATTAGTGAAATGGCAAGTACAGTAGTCAACCACGAGAGTATTATGGAAGACTTAAAAAATGATACAGAGACAATTAGGCAAGTAAGCAGTCTGATAGACCAGAGCAGTGATATTGAGGAGAAGATAACACAGGTCAGTGAAGCTTATGCTGGAATGGTGAAAGTAAAGAAAGACTTAGAAACATGAGTGGAAGAAAAAAGCATTAAAAAGGAAGTGAAAAGAATAATCCAAAACAATCCTACGTTAGTCAGGGATTCAGTAGATATAAACAAATCTATAGTAATCACTGGTATAGAAGAGGAAGAAGTAAAAACCAAGATCTCAAGAGACAAAAAGGAGATGGCAAATGTAATGAGCATATTGAATGAAGTACCAGAGGAAATCTGTAGTAAAGCCATAGAGGAACACAAAAAGTTAGGGAAATACGAGAGAAGTAAGTCAAGACCCCCTAAAGGTAACCTTCCAGAGTGTAAACACCGTGGAGGAGATACTAAAAAATGCAAAGAATCTTACGGAAAAAGAGGAGTTCAACAATGTATGGATAAAAAGATGCCTAACACAAGAGGAACTGGAATTACTGAAAGAGAAGAGGGAGGAAGCAAAAGCAAAAAATGAGGGAAGATCAGAAGAGGAGAAGAATACATTTTTTTTTTACAAAGTAATAGGATTGCAGGTACGAAAGTGGTACATAAACAGGAGGGAATAAAAAGGAGGAAGGTAGTAGAACCAAATCATGACAAGTTTATAAACAAGATGATTAAGTTGATGTATTCAAATGTGGATGGAGTTGTATCTAAATTATTAGAGATGAATGATTATGTCAGAGAAAATGAGCCACATATAATATGTCTAGCTGAAACAAAATTAACACCAAGACTATCAAATGACATCCTAAACTTAGAGGAATATATTATATGGAGAAGAGATAGGAACTTAAAAAAAGGAGGAATTATATTAACTAAGAAAAATCTAAAAGTCAAAGAAATAGAACTAGATATACCCTCACAAGTAGAACTGATTGCAGTAGAGATCAATACATCTGAAGGGAAAGTAATTGTAGCCAATTTGTACATGCCACCCAAGTCAAACACATGGGAAAGAGACGAATATGAGGACCTTGCAGAGAATACAATTCAGAGTTTAAGAGCATTACTACAAGGAATGGAAGAGAAATCGGAAAGAATTATACTAACTCGAGATTTTAATACAAATATAATTTGGAATACTCTAGATATAATAAGCCAAGAAAGCTGTTGGGACCAAAAGCTCCTGGAACTCGTGCAAGAGTTTTTCCTAACGCAACATGTAAGAGAAAGCACCAGAAAAAGAGGACTAGATGTACCCTCAGTGCTAGATCTCTTATTTACTAGGCAAGAAAACGATATTGACAATTTAATATACCACCCTCCATTCGGCAAAAGAGACCATACTGTACTAAACTGCAAATTCAGGATAGCATATGACATAGTAAACAGCAATGAAAGTTACAAAAGGAGCCTAAACTATAAAAAGGGAAACTATCATGACCTAAAGAAGTATTTCTTAGAAACTGAATGGGGAAAGGAACTTAGAGGACAAGATTTAAATGCTATATATAAAAAAATTCTGTGAACTTTATGAAATAGGAGTCCAGAAGTACATCACAAAGCACAAAGAAGCAGAAAATAAAATAAAAAAAATGGTTCAATACAGACTGTAAAAAATTAAAAGAAAAAAGAGATTTGTTGTGGAATAGATACAGAAGACACAATAGTGAAAGGGCATATAATAATTACAAACCGGCAAGAAACGATTATACAAGAATAAGGAGGGAAGCCCAAAAACAGTTTGAGGAGGATGTCAAATAAAATTAGTGATCAACCGAAGCTATTTTACAGCTATATCAGAAGCAAAACCAAAGTAAAAGATAAAATATAATCCATTACGGACGAGGGAATTACCTATACACAAGAGAAGGATATTTGCGAAGCACTAAACAAGAAATTCCAATCAGTTTTTACAGAGGAAAAAAATGTTGAGAGGGATTATGTGGAACATGCATGCCCACACATACTACCAGATATACAAGCATCAGAAAAAGTAATACAGGAGGAGCTAAGTAAATTAGACAAAGGAAAAGTAAATGGTCCTGATGAAATTTCATGCTGGGTACTACGTGAATGTGCAAAGGAGTTAAGTAAACCATTATTTTTAATTATCAAGAAATCCTTGAGTCAAGGTAAACTACCTGATATTTGGAAGAAAGCAAACATTGTTCCCTTATTCAAGAAAGGGAATAGACAATATCCACTCAACTACCGACCAGTATCACTAACCAGTGTTGTAAGCAAGGTATTAGAAAAGCTTATAAGAAAAGCTTGGGTAAATCATCTAGAAGATCGCAATATGATAACAGAAAGACAGTTTGGTTTCAGAAAAAGAAAATCATGTGTTACTAATCTGTTGAGCTACTATGACAGAGTAACAAACACATTACAGGAAAGAGAAGGATGGGTGGACAGTATCTATTTAGATTTCAAGAAAGCATTTGACACAGCACCACACCAAAGACTTTTATGGAAACTGTACCATCAAGGAGGAATTTGAGGCAAACTGTATTGTTGGATGCAGGATTTTCTTATAAGATGAGAAATGAGAACAGTACTAAGGGGAAATTACTCACCATGGAAAGAAGTGACTAGTGGAGTACCACAGGGCTCAGTGCTGGCACCAATCATATTTTTAGTGTATATAAATGATATAGACAGTAACACTGGAAATGAAAACTATCTACATATGTTTGCAGATGATGCAAAAATACAAAGAAGAATTATTAACACAGACTCTTGTAAAGAGCTACAAGAAGAATTAAATAAACTTCATGAATGGAGTAATACATGGCAAATGGAATTCAATGTGGACAAGTGTCATGTAATCAAGTTTGGTAAAAGTGGAAAAAGACCTGATTGGGATTATCTATCTATCTATCTATATACCTAGGCTGCTTCCCCCAAGGAAAGGGAGGTAGCCGAGACAGGACGACACACTCCCCATTTACTCATCCATTCAAACACATTCATTCGCATCTTAGCCCCAAAGGGGAGAACGGACAGATCCTCACCGCACCACACTGCACAAGGGTCAACTGCGCAATGCAATCAGTGACATCCGTAGCAGGGCCCGACAGCAGAGCTGGTTTACCCCTGCCACATCATAACAGACTCATCCCCTTACCCGCACCTGACCTGACTAGCTGACCAGACCAAATGCGAGAGAATATCCCCTCAGGGCTGCATCATCACTTATTCATTCACAATTTCTCTCCATTTATTTCTGTCACGCACAGCCACTCTTCCTTGCTTAACAGACATCCCTCTCGCATCCAGCGCTCTCTTCACACTGTCCATCCATCCTATTCGTGGTCTTCCTCTCAGCCTTACACCTCTCACATCAGATCTATAGTCGCGACAGCGAGAGGTGGCGAAAGAAGCTCATCCCACTCTCTTCCCACTGGAATGCCTGTGATTGGTGGATGGTGGGGTGGGAGGTGTGTGAGTGAGGTTAGGAGTCCATTTGATGACCAGTACAGGTGTACCGTCTAATCTGGAAAAACATCTTCACCTGCCTGGTGCTACTCTCTCTCTCTCTCTCTCTCTCTATGTATGTATGTACGTTTTTTCTAACATTTCGTTGTGATGTGTTTTCATTATATTTTTTAATCTCTTTTTTCATGGTCTTGAAATACAAAGGAAAATATTGTATTTATCATGCTGTACTTATGCAGTCAGTATCCCATTATAAGGCTCATCAACTCATCCGTAATTCGTCGCCGTATTTAATAACCTTAAATGTACTGCACCAGCCTCTCCCCTTCAACCAATCTCTGTCTCTGTCTATCTATCTATCTGTCTGTCTGTCTGTCTGTCTCTCTCTCTCTCTCTCTCTCTCTCTCTCTCTCCCTCCCTCTGTCTGTGTGTCTGTCTGTCTGTCTGTCTGTCTCTCTCTCTCTCTCTCTCTCTCTCTCTCTCTCTCTCTCTCTCTCTCGAGTGAAAAAAGGAAACATTAGAGGGGTATTGATAAAGGATTTGTTGTAGAAGTAAGTTTCATAATACATAAGGAAGGAAGTTAAAACGAAAGGCAGCCAAGAGTGTGTGTTACCTGAGGAGGGAGGCTAATTCTCAAGGGACAATATATTCTTGTGTGTGTGTGTGTGTGTGTGTGTGTGTGTGTGTGTGTGTGTGTGTGTGTGTGTGTGTGTGTGGGTGTGCGCGCGCGCCCCCCCCCTCTCACTATCATACTCCAGGACTTATACACTTTGTTCCACGTCAATAAAGTCATTACCGGTATATGCAATCCCTCCACGTATATATATATATATATATATATATATATATATATATATATATATATATATATATATATATATATATACTATTTTGCTTACATTTTGTTGTGGTGTGTTGAGAGAGAGAGAGAGAGAGAGAGAGAGAGAGCAACATAGGGAAGAAAGGGTTAAGGAGTGGCAAGTATGGACAGGTGGACCTTGCTACCTGTGATTCCCTTCAGCCCTCCATGACAATCCCCAGGGACGTGAGCGCAGTGTGAGCCTCAGAGAATGTTTGCCTTTGTTTCCCCTGTATTTTGCATCGTGACTCTTCACCTCACCTTCCAGCTGCTTTGTTTGCTTGTCCGACGGAATGCATTGCTTTTGGCTTGGGATGTATATTGTATTGCCTTTCTAATGCTTTATTCTAAAATATAAACTTAGCATACCTGCGTTCAATCGATCAAAAAAAAAAAAAAAAAAATCTTGGCACAGATGAACAATGTTTTCACAATGAGCGATGCTCCTGTTCGTGTTGGTTTAAGCCAGTTTATTCTGAATGAATATTTCCCAACCATATGGTACATAAATTCTTCTTCATGGTTTTTCTTAGAGAAATAGCTGAGATTCACAAGCTTGAGAATTTTACTAAAGAATTATTTCAAAAGTTTCGTCCAGTGCTTTAAAGTGACAAGACAGAGCTTACATAGATTATTTTATGATTGTGTACACTCATTGCTTAATTCCCATTCTCTCTCTCTCTCTCTCTCTCTCTCTCTCTCTCTCTCTCTCTCTCTCTCTCTCTCTCTCTCAACACTCTTCAATTTATTTTTTTCTGTCCTATCCTCTCCCCATTTTAGGAAAGTAAACACAAATACAGTATACCTTATGCAGCTGTGTCACTTTATGATTGAGAAGTAAAAGACTAATATGAAAGTATACATTTATTAATATCATATACAGTATCTCTATTTCATAATAATATTGATCTGGGGTTACACAGAGTACAAAATAGGAACAGCAACACATCACTCCGCATCATGGGGGCATGTCACTCATTATCATCACGGCGATGCGTCACTTTTCCACACCTGGGCAACAGGTCTCTCCTCATTACGACAACTCGTCTCATCTCATCACGGTGGCACGTCTCATCTCATCACGGTGGCACGTCTCATCTCATCACGGTGGCACGTCTCATCTCATCACGGTGGCACGTCTCATCTCATCACGGTGGCACGTCTCATCTCATCACGGTGGCACGTCTCATCTCATCACGGTGGCACGTCTCATCTCATCACGGTGGCACGTCTCATCTCATCATGGTGGCACGTCTCTTCTCATCACGGTGGCACTTCACTCATCATCGCTGCTGGAATCTGCTACATTGATTATGAAGTTCTCATGCAGATGGTTTATTACAATATCTGTATTTAAATATTCGTCCTCAACTTTTCTCGTATGACCCACACACTTTTTCCAGTTTTTCGCCGTTACTCTTGTTATTGCATTTCTTGTTATCTCCTCTACGTTGGCAAGAGTTTGGTGAGCATTAGAGTTCCTCTTTTTTATTTCTGACTTAACCTGCGCCCAGATGAGTTCTATGGGATTAAGATTGCAGTGATATGGAGGAAGTCTCAACACCTTGTGACCGTGATCATGGGCTATTTGATCAATCTTATATATCTGCCTGTCTCTGTGTTTATTCACATGATATAGCAACTCAGATTTTGTATGCGATGGGTCATGAGGAATGCTATTGTCCAGTAACCATTTAATTATATCACCTTTGTTTGAACTTTTGGTTGGTGCTTTATTGAGTATTTTAGAATGTTAGGGTACATTATCCATTATTATTAATGCGTTTGGCGGGATATTTGGCAGAAGCTGTTCCTTAAACCATGTCCTGAAACACTCGTGATTCATAGAATCATGGTAATCTCCCTTGATACCATTCTTTGCTCTAAACATCAGCAGTCCTCCAGGCACAAAACCATTTTCTCCGCCAGCATGTAGAATGATAAAACGCGCTCCTTTTCCCGTTTTTAACTTTGGGCCAACTCTTCCGTCTGCTGTACTCCAGCATCTGCTCACAGCTTCATTTTGATTTACCCAAGTTTCATCTAAATAAACTTCTGTCCGTGGGTTACTGGAGTTTCTGGTTTCACTTAGAATCTTCAAATATTTACACCTTGCAATAACAATGTCTTCTCTTTCCATTAAAAGCTGTCTCCCACTTTCGGTTTTCTTACATTTAATTCCTATTCTCTTGACTATTTTAGAAAGCGACGTTTTACCACCAGGAAAATTCACTGGAGGTTCTTTAACCTTCTCCAGCAGGCTACACATGGTTGGAATTTCCCCCCTTTCATAAAAAGCCAGAATTTCTCTTCTTATGAAGGCTTTATCAAAATCGTCAGTGTTGTCCAGCACTAGAGATTTTCTTATTTTCTTGCGAGAAGGCGACCGGATTCCTCCTTCCTTCACCTCCTTTTTCATACGTTGCACAGAGCTCACCGATACTCCCGTCGCCGCTGCCGTCTCGACATCCAGGTCAATATCACTGACTGTTGCATCTCGCCTCCGGAGGTAATTGTGGACGTTCATAACCACTCTTCGTGTCTGGCTGGTGTATGGTAGCCTGCCTTCCGCATCTTCCAAGTCTTGCATCATGATTACCGATTTGGCCTGTACAGCAATGCCTCAGGTATCTGAAGTTGCTCAGTTTTCGTCACACCAGGATACAGGAAGCGGAATAGCTGGGTACTGTCTGCTATAGAAGTTTCCAAGGAAATGATGACATGTTCATACCAAGCCAGTATATATATAGGCCGTGCCTCCCATGTGACCTCACCTGCTGACACCCCTCGCCTCTCTCTCTCTCTCTCTCTCTCTCTCTATGTATATATATATATATATATATATATATATATATCTATATATATATATATATATATATATGTATATATATATATATATATGTATATATATATATATATATATATATGTATATATACATATATATATATATATATATATATATATATATATATATATATATATATATATATATATATATATATATATATATATATACACTATGTATAAATATATGTCTGAATGCATGCATGTACGCCCTCCGGAGCGATGGGGTAGGGGAAAGAAGAAAGGGGATTAGGATTGACAAGTATGTCCCGGTGGACCTGATCTTGTCATTACCACTCCCTCAAAGCACACGTGTTTCTTTTTCTGTATTCTTCTCTCTCTCTCTCTCTCTCTCTCTCTCTCTCTCTCTCTCTCTCTCTCTCTCTCTCTCTCTCTCTCACTCACTCTCTCTTTCTCTCTTTCCCTGATTTTGGCTTATGGTGAGTATTATCATGTCCTTTCTAATGTTTTACTCTTTAAATGTTTTTGGCTGGACTTTCATATTCTAGAATATCAACATGCACACCTGTATATATTGTGATATACCATCGGTAATAGTCTGTGTACACATATTAACTGCTTTAGCAATAAATAAAGCTTCGAACCATGGCGATCAATTTGGTGATGGTACTATGAGGGAAATATAACCGCTCTCACACCTCCCCATTCTGCCCATCACCGTAGACCAATCAAGGACGAGAGAAGGAAAGCCTTTTCCTCAGTCCTCCCTGAGGGAAGCGCTTCTCCGCCTCCTCTCGCTGTCGCGACTATAGTTATCTTTTTCACCAATCGCTCATTATCCATTCTCTCCATATGCCCAAACCATCGCAACACCCTCTGCTCAACTCTACCAGCCATCTCCCGAATAACTCCAGTTCTCCTTTGCACTTCCTCATTTCGCACTCGATCCATACGTGTCACTCCACACATACTCCTCAGACACCTCATCTCCATTACATTCAAACTTTTCCTCTCTGCTACACCCATATTCCATGTTTCAGCCCCATATAATGCAGTCGGTACCACAACACCCTCATACAGCCTTCTCTTTACATCCATTCTAAGCGAACGACATCTAAACACTTTTTTCATTTCTCCCAGCACCTTTCCTACTTCATTTATTCTAAACTTCACTTCTGCATCTATTCTTCCATCCACAGCAACATGTGACCCTAGATATTTAAAACACTCTACCTCCTCAAGCAACTCGCCATTCAAAACTATATTCATCCCCCTACCATCTACCAACCTCGCACACTTCATCACTTTACTCTTATTCTCATTACTTTCAATTTCCTCCTTTCACACATCCTTCCAAACTCCTCTACCAACTGTCTCAATTTCTCCTCTGAATCAGCCACCAGTGCAGTATCATCTGCAAACAGCAGCTGCTTCAGATTCCACTCTCCACCATCAACATTCACCAGACTCAGACCTCCACATAAAACTCTTGCATTCACCTCCCTTACAACACCATCTATGTAAATATTAAACAACCAATGCGACATCACACATCCCTGTCGCAGCCCCACTCTCACAGGAAACCAATCACTTACAGCATTTCCCACTCTTACACACGCTCTACTATTTACATATAAACTTTTCACCCCTTTTAGTAACCTACCATCAAGTCCATACAATCTTAAAAATGTCCAAAAAGCTTCCCTATCAATTCTATCATACGCTTTCTCTAAATCCATAAATGCCCAAAATACATCCTTGCCTTTCGCTAAATACTTTTCACACACTTGTCTCACCGCAAACACCTGATCCACGCATCCCCTCCCTCTCTTAAAGCCACACTATAATTGGGATTATACGTTAGGAAATAAAACCCTACACACATCAGAAAGAGAGAAGGACCTAGGTGTGATTATCAATAACAGACTATCTCCGGCTGACCACATCAGTGAGAACGTACGGAACATGTATACACTGCTTGCAAATATGAGAATAGCATTCACATACATAAATGAAGACATGCTAAGAAAGATAATAACATCATTCATCAGACCAACCCTGGAGTATGCATCAGTAGTCTGGAGTCCTCATCTCAAAAAACACATAGACAAAATTTAAAAAGTTCAAAGGGCAGCTACAAGATGGGGTACCAAGCTTACGGCATCTAAGCTACAAAGAAAGACTAAATAAACTGAATCTACCAACACTACAGGAGAGAAGGAAAAGAGGTGACATGATTATGCTATATAAATGCATATCAGGGAAGGAGAAAATAGACATAAATGATTACTTAACCTATGGGGAATCATCAGCAAGAGGACACTGCAAAAAACTGCATAAGAAGAGAAGTGATAAAGACGTAAGTTTCCTAAATAGAGCAATTGATCAGTGGAATGCATTACCGAATGAAATAGTTTGTGTCAAAACAATTCACAGTTTTAAGGATATGTATGATAAATAAGGTTTAAGACACGGGACAGTACGAGCTTGACTCATTCCTGTAAAGATACAATTAGGTAAGAACAATTAGGTAAGAACACACACACACACACACACACACACACACACACACACACACATATATATATATATATATATATATATATATATATATATATATATATATATATATATATATATGTATGTATATATAGAGGGTGTAATGCGACGTATGACAAAAACTTACAACAATGATCTATCATGTAATTTTGAGTATATTTAGTTCTATAAATATATACACTCTGCGACCCCAGTTCAGTACCCAGCATTCGGCTGTTTAAGTGTAAAACTTTCTTGGCTTGAATGTGTCATCGGGTGGGAGCTTCGCACGGCGACGGGACACGAGTATTATTAGCTTATGCTGTTTTGTATATGAAAATCCCATATTCTCTCAGTACAAACGAGTTTTAAGAAGAAATTTTACGTAGTCTATTGATTCTTTAACATCAAATCATGCATTCCTGCAATTCTTTTGCACAAGTCGACTGTAATTAAGGATTAAATTCAAATTTTATGGATAGCCAGAGAGGAGGGAGGGAGGAGAGGCTGGTGCATTTCTGCCAGTTACAAAATGTTTGGTTTGTAGGCTATTACTACCAGCCTTATCATAACACCCACAGCTCATTCAATGAAAAAACATTATTGTAAAGCGGGATTAGTGTCACTTTAAGTCAGTAAGAAAGGGTACAGCAGGGAAGAAAGGTTGCTGGTTCCTTGAAAGCAGTGATAAGAAACAGGGAAGTGAGCATGGAAGTAAAAAAGTTACTACATGACAGTATTGTGATACCAACTCTAACGTACGGAAGTGAAGCTTGGACGTTGTTGGAAGGACACAAGTCAAGAGTGAGAGCAGTGGAAATGAGTTATTTAAGAGGAGCTTGTGGAGTCACGTGGAGAGACAGGCTGACGAATGAGGATATAAAGGAGCGTTGTGGTGTTGATGTGGATGTGATAGGAAGCGTTGTGAGGAACACACTGAGGTGGTTTGGCCATGTGGAGAGGATGGAGGGTGAAAGACTGACGAAGAGAGTGTATGTGAGTGAGGTGGAGGGTGGAAGAGGGAGGGGGAGACCGAGGATGAGATGGAGGGATGGGGTGGAGAGGTATATGAGAGAGGGGGGTGTGAGTTGGGAGCAGGGTAGTGAAATGGCGGGGGACAGGGTGACTTGGAGGCGATTTGTTTATGGCCACCCCAAACGGGATTGAGGCGTCTGGCAATAGATAGATAGATAGACAATTTTTCTGCTGCAAGTAAACGTGGCACCACTGGGTATCTCCACCTGTATTCCTCTCTGTAGCACTGGCATTACCTTCGCAGAATCCATGAAAATGACGATATGTGCATATTCTTCATTGCTATACGTATGTGGCATGCTGTTTCATGAACAAGTGAAGCTGAGCCCAGTGAATAACTGAACTCGGAGAACAGTATTTGAACTGTGTGCCTCGCCTGCAAATTTTCCCGTTCAAATAACACCACGGACGCAGGGTTGCCAAGTCCTTATCATCAATCTCGCTAGTTTAGTCCTGGAAACTTGCTAGAATGTCGCTAGATAGTAAACACCGCAAAATAACACTTGGGAAGACGAGTAGGTGTCTAGAATGTCATATAAAACTGGCAAAAGTATCAAGAAAGTAGCTAGATATCATGTTGCCAGATGTTAAATAGTGCCACTAGGTAAAGGCATAAAATGGCTATGTCTAGATGCAATGTCCTTAAATGAGAGAAATGGTGCCACGTTTACTTGCAGCGGAAAAATTTTAATGAATAATATTATTACTCCTGACTTAAAGTGACGTTAGTCACGCATTACAAAAATGTTTTTTTCACTGAATGAGCTGTGGTTGTTATGATAAAGCTGGCAGCAATATCCTACAAACCAAACATTACATAACTGACACAACACACCATCCTCTCCTCCCTCCCTACTCCCTTGCAATCCGTAAAACTTGAATTTAATCCATGCCTTCTTACATATCTCCAACAATCACTTCATTCCGCTCTCTCCATTACACTTAATCATCTCTGCATACACTTAATCAACCCGAGCTGCTTTCCCCTTTTTCTTTTTTCTTTATCATCTGGTTCATAGCATTCCTCACTCGTGCGAATGTGACGTTTCCTGGCATTGCATTTCTTCTCTGCACTCCCCCCCAAAAAAAATAGTGTTTACAGCTGCTCACCTGTCTCTTTTCCCATTCATCAGCCCATCAAAATAATATTGCCATCTGGTCTTCACTTTATCCCTTTGGGTTGATAATCTATCACTTATATCCTTCACACTTTCAAATTTCTTTCCGTTGTCACTTCTACATTTCTGCACCTATTTCAAGAATAACTTCCTATTTCCAGGGTAATTTGCATTTATTTTTCTTCCTAGATCATCATGTACCTCCTTCATTTTCCTATTCACTAGTCTCATCACGTGTTTCTTGCTCTCAATATATTCATTTCTTATTTTAATTGAACCTCTGTCCTGTAACCACTCTGTACACTTCTTACTCTTTGCCTCCACTGCTCTCTTACTCTCTTCATCCCAACACGTCGTACCTTTCTTCTTTGTTGTTAAATCTTGCCACACCACACCGCTTTAGCATGCCTAACTAAGCAATCCCTATATGCATTCCACAGGCTGTCTAGATACATTCCAATTCACTGATTTCAACTCCTCCCCTGCTTTGATCTTGTAATCATCTGCCATTTCTTTGATCCTCAGAGCTTACAGTCTTTCTCTCTGACTGCTTCTTTCTCTCCTTGTCCACCTCACTCCTCTCAGCTTGATCATGCATACCACAACCATATGACCTGACAGACCTCCACATCGTCCTCTCACAGCTCTCGTATCAACAACCATTCCCAGCACTGACCTCTCTTCGACTACGTAATCAATCAGGCTTCTTTCAACACAATCGCTGTTCCCTCAATATTAAGTATATTTATGTGCATCTTTCTGTTTGAAATACGAGTTACAACTGTACCGCCTTCTTTCCTGACACATCCTTCAGTCACTGACCATTATCATTTTCTCCTGGTACTCCATTACAACCCATTATGTCATCCTCAGGACCAGTACCAACTCTTCCATTCATATCGTCCATTACGATCACTTTATTGCTCCAGGGCATTACTCCCACTGCTTCATCCAGCTCATCCCAAAATATGTCTTTCTCACTCTCACTCCCGTCATCACACAGTGCACATCCTACAATCACTACCACTTTCACCTTCACAGAATTGAATTTGACATACATACATCTCGAGCTGACACATTTGTAATCTCTCATTCCACTCCGCCACACTGTCACGGCGTTTTTAAAATAACACGGGGATTTTAAAATAAATGCTAAATATTATTTAATTGATAATAATATTCAATAATATTGAAGAGCAAGGACAATGATTGTCTTGCTACATCAAGCAATGATTCTTTACGCTGGCTTACTTCGCCGATTTTCTCAGAACGAGAATTTATAAACTTTCTCAACAGTACACAGCAGAGACTAATTACTCACAAATGCTGATTACTAGTACTGTTAGCCTCTGGAGAAAGTTACTTCACCCCTGACAATAAATAACTAATAATACTATCAGGTTCTTGCTGATGCTTAACTCCTAGGTGGCACAACGGATTTTAAGCTTAATACACAAGACTGGCCTAAGTATATGAAAGGCAAACGTTTATGCAAGCTAGGAGCTATAGGGAAAATAAGCTTAATTGTGGAAAATGAAACAAGAGTTTACATTACATTAAGCTCAAGAAAAAGAACTGTTAAATTTATTGATTACAAAATAAATTTAACGTAACATTTCAAAATCAAATAAAGAGATCGCACTCACTCACACAAAAGCTAAATACTTACGCCTAGGAAAAACACCTTAATTAAACTCTTAAGACTAAGAAAACGAAAGGAAATACTGGTCAATGAATGCTGTGTATCACCAACTAAGGTGGGAGCTTGGAGAAACTGTAGTCAGTGGAGTCTGAATGCTGCTGACCTCTCTCTCTCACATTTCTGGAGCACAGTACCTCTCTCCGTCAAAGCAAACACTGGACTGCTAAACTCGTGAGAAAGAAATGGGAGCGATAGGCCGCATTTTTTTACGGTCGAGTGAGCGAAATGCGCCCAAAACAAATCGCTCAGCAGAAGCGCTAATGTCTCACTCAAAGACGATCACTTATAACACTGAAAAATTGATTTGACAAAGCTTCCGTCCGAATGAGCGGTTAACTGAACGATAAACTGGGATTCCACTTGAGTTCGCGGTTTCCCAAAAAAGCCAATGTCACTAGCCGACTCATGACATTACACCCCATGAAAATTAAATCTTTCTTCCTTCAGAAGAAAGATTTCAATATACATAGATAAAAATCCTAGCTCAGTCACACAAGATTCACACTGTGGTGTGTGTGCTATCCTGCTACAGGAGAAAGTCGCAGTCGCCAGTGAGCGAAAAAAAACTCGTATTTACGTTAACAGAAGCAAGCTTGAGGGAAAAACTCCGTGACGACGGTGAAAATCCTGTACTCAGGTCAAACTGAGCGAAAGTTCGCTACATTTACACTGACAACTAATTGTTGTGTAGCGTGGTGTATGTAATACACGGTGTAGGTGTGACAGTTGTAGTGTAACTGTACCTACGTGTAAAATGACACGGTAAATAATAATATGGCGACGACGAAGGCAGAGGAGAGGCAGCAGCGTGCAGCAGATGATCAGCTGGCCCGCACAGCAAAACTGCTACACCCATTGCTGTACCTGCAAACCAATTGAGGTGGAGCATCAAAAATGTCAATGAGACAAAAATTTTATTATGTTACAATTACTCTCTCTGCCTAGTAATCAGTACATGCTATGAAAAGTACGCTCTGGCTGAAAAATACAAGTGACAGCCTAAGCTTTGTACATTCGAGATCGCCATTAATTATAGCACACGATTAGTGTCGGCAAGTTGAGAATCCTTGTGCAAACTCGGGTCTTCCATAGCCTCGAACTGCACACGGGTCCTCAAGATGTGCCTTAACCTACAATACTTATATTAATATCAGGGAGCTGAGAATCCTTGTGCAAACTCGGGTCTTCCATAGCCTCGAGTCGCCTCTGCGGAGTTCTCTCTCGATCTTCCCCCTTAACCTACAGTACTTATATTAGTATCAGGGAGCTGAGAATCCTTGTGCAAACTCGGGTCTTCCATAGCCTTGAGTCGCCTATGCGGAGTTCTCTCTCGAACTTCCCCCTTAACCTACGGTACATAATATGTATGTACAGGCCCTGGACATACTGTGTCCTGTGGGGCCAACAAGTGAGACGTCAGGTCTACACTCACTTCACCACTATCCTGTCTCTCAACTGACTCAGAGATTACAGGTGTGGTTACGAATGGCACAGGAAGGGCATGTCCCTGATTAGTGGTGTTACTTTGACACACACTGCAGGAATGGACAAAACTATCTATGTCTCGTCCCATCCCTGGCCAGAAAAAGTCAGCTCGGATACGGCCCTGGGTCTTCCTTTTGCCCATGTGACCTCCTGAGGCTGAACAATGACCCCATTGTAACACTGCTAGGCGGTACTTGGCGGGAACGACAAACTGCAGTCGAACCTCGCCCTCGGGTGTTCGTGACTCACGGTAGAGCTGTCCTTGTTTGCGAAGGAACTTGGCTCGACCTCCCCGTGAATACTTAATCACTTGACCCTTTTTTTTGTTCTGCACGGCAGCAAGTGTCGGGTCAGAATGTTGTTCTTGTACAACAAGTTGACTACACATCAGATCTTGCGGCGATTCAATGATCACTGGGGTGACACAATCTGGAGCCTCAGCCATGGCTCGTGTAACCGCAGCAGCCGAAGTCTGAGTAGCGTCATCATCGGAGCAACTATCCTTGACACCATAAACATTGCCAATGATGAGGTCAAATAAAGGTTCTGGCATGACAACTGCAAGTGTCGTACCAGTATAAAATGGAGATGCCACCTGGATACATGCCTCAGGGAACAATCTCACTGATCCATCAATAAGGTTTGCATGGATCTGTCGACCTGTATACTGTTCAGGCCGAACTAAACTCTGCTTAACAGAGCAACCTGAGGAACCATTATCTCTCAGGACCTTCACAGGAATGCCTCCCACAAACCCTGGCTGAACAAGGAAGGTACTGTCACCTGTGGGAGGGCCTGTGGAGGAAGCAGCTAGCCACTCATGAGGCTGCTGAATTGATGCGGCAAACATTGTGCCTTGAGGATTATATTGGGAAGATGGAACATTGGCCATCTGTGGAGGGGGGTTCACTGTCACTGTGGGACTAGTGAAATGTGGGGAAGTACCCATACTGGTAGGGACGTGACCACCGTGCTGCTGCTGAGGAATGAAGGCTGCATTCGCTTCCTGCCTCTTTTGAGCTGGTGGTGAAAAAGTTTGTCCCGACGGTCGTTTGCGTGGCTGATACTGCTGCTGGTTAGGGTACTTGTTGTACCTCTTCCACTCAGGTTTCTGAGTGTTTTGCCCCTGGTCCTTCCACTGCAGTTTTGGACCTTGGCCATTATTCTGAGAATGGCCTTTTTGCGGGGTTCAGTCTGAGACGATATCCCAGATTTATCAGGTTTTCTGTTCCAGGTGTTTTGCTTACGAGTTTGGTACCCGTATGCAGTAAAGAATGCGTCAGCCTTCTCTGCCATTTGGCTAGCATCTTTCACCTGGCAGATCTTAAGCTGTGCTATGAGCTCAGCAGGCCATGACCTCTCTAGCTGTGTACGCAGCATAAGGTCAATTATCCCCTCACGCGTGGAAGGAGTTTCATCTTTCTCCATCCACTCATTTAAGTAAGCAGTGAGACGATCGAGAAACTGAACAGCTGTCTCCTTGTCTTGGAGACGAGCTCGCATGAACTGAACTTTGGCGTCGTCTACTGTGAAACCATACGCCTTAATGAGTGCAGCTTTCATCATCTCATACGTGAGATTGTCTCCACGAATTCTGTGGAGAATATCGAGGGCAGGGCCCTCAAATAAACTAAGGAATTGGAGCCGCTTAGCCGCCTCATCCAGTTGATACAAGTCTGCCATGTCCTCAAAATGAGCTATGTACGGCTCGATTCGCTCGCCTTCCTTGTATGAAGGAAGCTTGATGCATGGGGTCGCCAGGACATGTGCAGGGAGAACGCTCGTGGAGCTTGGACCAACTGCACCAGATGTGTCTGAAGCCAAGGAATCTCACTTGAGCTTCAGCATTTCATATTCGTGTTTTTCACGTGCTTCTCGCTCGGCACGTTCGTGCTCTTGTTCTCTCTCTCGTTCCTCACGCTGTTCTCGCTCGTATTCTAAGTCGAGTTCACGCTGTTTTTGCTCGTGTTCGCGCTGTTCTCGCTCGTATTCGCGCTCCTTTTCGCGTTCCTCACGCTGTTCTCGTTCGTATTCGTGCTGTTCTCGCTCGTATTCGCGCTGAATCTTACGCTCTTCACTGGCATCATTCTCGCGCTGCTGCTCCTGATTATGCCGTGAGAGTATATACTCTTTAATTTCGGTTGGGTCCGAAAGACCCATTTCTTTGGCTTCCTGTAAAAATACAGTGGTAGCCATGGCGCTAATTTATTAAGCAAACGAAACTGAGTACTGACTGCTTCGCAAATGAATGCTAATAACACAAGTAAAGAATACAGACACAAGCTAGTGGTGACCAGTCTTATCTAGTTAACTGGCAAAAATAAAACAAAATTTGCAAATAACTGAGAAGACTCAATAATTAACACAATGGGTACAACAGGTACCCAGGAGCGAATAAAATCGTCTGGCATTACCAAGAATAAACTAGAGTTAAGTACTCTATTGATTAATAAAGCAAAAATTCACTTGCTAAATTAACGGTAACCACCAGTAAACTTGTGCCTATAAACTTTAATGATAAATTCCTAAATATGAACGAGTGAGTACTATCTCGTGAATAGGTTTAGAGCTAGGAGTTAATATCCTGGAATGAGGTCGCCAATTGTCACGGGGTTTTTAAAATAACACGTAGTTTTTAAAATAAATTCTAAATATTATTTAATTGATAATAATATTCAATAATATTGAAGAGCAAGGACAGTGATTGTCTTGCTACATCAAGCAATGATTCTTTACGCTGGCTTACTTCGCCGATTTTCTCAGAACGAGAATTTATAAACTTTCTCAACAGTACACAGCAGAGACTAATTACTCACAAATGCTGATTACTAGTACTGTTAGCCTCTGGAGAAAGTTACTTCACCCCTGACAATAAATAACTAATAATAGTATCAGGTTCTTGCTGATGCTTAACTCCTAGGTGGCACAACGGATTTTAAGCTTAATACACAAGACTGGCCTAAGTATATGAAAGGCAAACGTTTATGCAAGCTAGGATCTATATGGAAAATAAGCTTAATTGTGGAAAATGAAACAAGAGTTTACATTACATTAAGCTCAAGAAAAAGAACTGTTAAATTTATTGATTACAAAATAAATTTAACGTTACATTTCAAAATCAAATAAAGAGATCGCACTCACTCACTCACACAAAAGCTAAATACTTATGCCTAGAAAAAACACCTTAATTAAACTCTTAAGACTAAGAAAACGAAAGGAAATACTGGTCAATGAATGCTGTGTATCACCAACTAAGGTGGGAGCTTGGAGAAACTGTAGTCAGTGGAGTCTGGGTGCTGCTGACCTCTCTCTCTCACACTTCTGGAGCACAGTACCTCTCTCCATCAAAGCAATCACTGGACTGCTAAACTCGTGAGAAAGAAATGGGAGCAATAGGCCGCATTTTTTTACGGTCGAGTGAGTGAAATGCACCCAAAACAAATCGCTCAGCAGAAGCGCTAATGTCTCACACAAAGACGATCACTTATAACACTGAAAAATTGATTTGACAAAGCTTCCGTCCGAATGAGCGGTTAACTGAACGATAAACTGGGATTCCACTTGAGTTCACGGTTTCCCAAAAAAGCCAATGTCACTAGCCGACTCGTGACACACACTTCATTCATCAACAAAGCAACTCCTTCCTTGTATCTTCCTCGCCCATTCATGCCCGACCTTACACATTTTACACCCTCTCACTCCTCCACTTCACACCCTTTCATCCTTGTTTCATACAATACCATCACGGCATATCTTGCACTCTTCAACGCATTCAACACTTGCACTCTCTTGCTGTGCTCATTCATACTACTCACATTCCACATGGCCATGCGAATCTGCCCATTTGGTTGGGGCCCTGGGCAGATAATGGGCCGTCTCTCCGAAACATTTGCCATGATTAAGTAATTTTAGACAGGGGAATCTGGGGGACTTATCCCAGCCAAAAACCCCATTATTATGGTTACCACCCGGCGTAGTAAGTGGTTTCCTGGGTACAGGAAACCATTTGGCTTCCCAGCCAAAAACCCCATTAATATGGTTACCACCCGGCGTAGTAAGTGGTTTCCTGGGTACAGGAAACCATTTGGCTTGTCACTCAGTGTAAAGACCGTGAGGCATCCCTACACTGAGTGAATGGATGATTTTGGCCCCCATCTACCACACAAACAATATATATATATATATATATATATATATATATATATATATATACAGTAATCCCTGGAATACCCAGACGCCCAATTCCTGGACACCCCAATTCCCAGATATTTTGGGCCTGGGTTTTCAGAACCCAAAATTGGGGGAAAAAAATAATAATAATAATAAAATAATAATCAAATCAAATCTGACATTTTTTCAGCTGTACTTTGAACTTTGCACACAGCACTGAACAGCTGTGCTTTCGCGGTTAGTAGAGCGGACCCCTGCTTCCTCCCCTCCCCAGTTCCCTCCTAACTACCGTCGTGACTAGGCGCTCTTCGCAATGGCTGCCGCACGTGCTTGTTTTTGTGAATAAACAGTTATTTAACTGCAATACCTCACCACTAGAACAGTTGGGAATTTACAGTGTTGTGCAGTTGTTTAGATATTAGAATTCAGAGTGCACAGGATTAAGTGCAACTGGCGTGGCGCAAGTAAGAACAGAATGTGCAGTGTTAAATAGTTATAATTCACAGTGCAAAGGATTAAGTGCAGCACAACACTGGATTACTGTATGTGCTTCAAGTGCATTTTCACCACTTCCATAGCCCTAGAGAAGGCGGGTTGATCTTTGTAATGGCCATGAATGTTCTGTAAGTACCCTGTACACTGCTAAATATTTTCCATACTCTCCTCTAATTCCTTATTCTCTGGTTCCTTTTCATTTATTTCATGCTTTCTGTCCCTTATTTGTGTGAATAAGGTCTGAAATAGGCGCTCTGCATGTCCAGTAGGGAGTTATGTAGGTGGTGTTCCGAGTTATGCTGGGTTAGGGTCCATAAGAACCTGTCCAGGAGGCATTTCCCATTTCCCCGACAAACCTAATTTCCGGACATGCCTTTGGCTTTACTACATCGATTATTGGAGGGATTACTGTATATCTATATCTATCTATCTATCTATATATATATCTATCTATCTATATATCTATATATATATATATATATATATATATATATATATATATATATATATATATATACACACACTACCAAGGGTACCCAACGTTGCTCAGGCCAAAAAGGTGAACACTAATACTATTTGTTCTAGTTCAGTCTTACTTTTTCAGAAGGACCATGTACCTATTATGTTTTTCAAGAGAGATTATAAGAGGTCCAGGAACCTTCTGTTCCAGCTTTCACAGACTAATGCACATTATTTGTGTGCCCTTGTTTACTGTTACTGGTGGCCTCAAATGACCTCCAAGCAGTGACCTCAAAAGACCTTGGAAGTCAATCTCAAGTACCCTATGTCCGAAATGGAGGTGATGTGAGTCTCAGTGCCAGAAATTGAGCTGGTGGGTCCAGTCATTCGAGCATATATTCCCGGTGACCTCAAATGACCTCACACCGGTGACACTCAAATGACCTCGGAGGTCAACCAACACATAGGCTACGTCTAAAATGGAGGTCATGTGAGTCTCCATGCTAAAAATTTGGCTGCTGAGTCCAGTCATTTGAGCATGTAGCATTGGTGACCTCAAGCGACCTCCATCCAGTGAACTCAGATGACACGGACTATGTCCAAACTGGAGGTCATGTGAGTCTGGCATGTCAAAAATCGGGCTGCAGTGGTACCCAGCATTGCCCAGGCCAAATAGGCGAACTCTCTAACAATGACCTCAAATGACCCAGATCATAATTTTGACCCCCCCAAAAAAACATCCTTGGGTCACCCTGATTCAGAATATATATGGGTCTGGGCATCTCTGGCCCTTGGATTCGGCGTGATAAGAAGGACAAACAAACAAATAAATGAAGAACGCAGCTCTTATATATATATATATATATATATATTATATATATATATATATATATATATATATATATATATATATATATATATATATATATATATTGCTTGACGCATGCAGTTCCTCCTTTGCTATCTGACGTTTTTGTGCCACTCCTGTCCCACCTCAGGCCACTTGCAGCAGCACCACCATGTAGGTGGCCACGAACGTCCCGATCTGTCAAAACGTAACAAAAATACATTATGACTGTGAAGAGTTGTACATTATTTTATGTATAAGTGTTCATTTGATGTCGAAAGATTGGAAGGAGTATTTGTCTTGCTGGAAGCAATTTCCAGCAGAAATAATAATAATAAAAAAAAAGGTATTCTTTCCCATTATTTTGTAATGTCATACCTCCCTTTCCTTGGGGGAAGCAGCCTAGGTATATAGATAGATAGATTTATCTATGTATTGCCAGACGCCTCAATCCCTTAAGGGGTGGCTGCAAACAAATCGTCTTTATGTTGCCCTGTGTCCCTCCATTCCACTGCCCTCCCACCAGCTTACATGTGGTAAAGACTACATATTAATAGATAGATAGATAAATAGATAGATACAAGCAGGGAGTCAGATGATGAGAGGCGTTGTGTCTGCGAGAATCGAGCAGTGCTAAACATGCTTACACACTCTGACGCGAGGAATGCTTGAGACAGCGTCTGGTGGCCATATACACACATACACATATGCTCACACACAGGCTACGGGAACTTTCCATCCACGAGGAACACACATGACACACCCCTGCTACACCAGAATTTAGGAAAGAGAGCTCAGACGGAGATTAGCCACCGAACAGGCAAGAGAGCAGTAGACAGGCCTCAGAGGAGACAGGTGACGGGAGAAGGGCTTAGCGATTTGAGAGAGAGAGACAGATAGCGAGACAGGGAGGTAGCTACCCGGGACTTATACTCGTTCCGTGTGAGAGACTTGTTAATATTTCCAAGACAAATAAAAATAGTCCCATACTATTCTTTACCTCTCCTGTCACTACATGACATTTGGTGAGGAAGCTACTACAAGATATAAAAGTCGCTCGACCACAAGTCTAAAATATACTTCTATACAAGTAACTACAAAGTTTTTATGACATTTGGTAGCAGCGAACGTATACGAACCTCGTCTACGAATCAACATTAAATTCCTACAAAATATCAAGATTGAAAACAAGAATATCTCTCTCAACAAACAACAAAATCAGCGCCTGACACTTCTCTCCATCCAGCCCCCTCCGTCTCCCAGATCATCATGCTGATGCAGAGGTCAAGAGATCACACGACACCTTGCAAGTAGCTTAACGACAAACCAGCAAATCTGCGGACATTTTCTCCGAATTAAAAGCAAATTTCTACAAAAGCAACCGAGACTACAAGATTAGCTTCAGTTCTACATTGAATCCTACAAAATACAGCCTACAGTGCAAATAGTCTACAAGTCTACGACGAATCAGCGAACTACAGCCATCTACAATTAACTACAATTAACAACTCTACGTCGTCTGTATAATCTTCTACACGCACCTACAAGTAGCGGCAGTCGTCATCCTACAACGAGTAAATCACAAGAAAAAAGAACACGAATACCTCGAGGAAGAAAAACGGTACAAACAAACGAAGAGTGAGACACGACTCATAACTCATCTTACTCACTCATCTTCACTCAAGTTACTCATCGCTACTCATTCACTCACCACAGCTACCAGTGTGGGAAGTTGAGTCATCATGCGTGCTTGCTGAACAGACGCCACGTCAGTCAACACACCACCTGCACCACCACTCACACCATTCCCACCACGGTAAAAATTAGTGAGTTACATAGTTACTTCATTTATACAATACACAGTGATAGACAATAAGCTTCTGCACAAACATATAAAACGTGCTGTATAGTTGCAGTTTAAATACACATACTTACTTCCGTTATCTGCATAACTCAAACACTAAATAATCACCAACAATAAATATTCTACACTGTATATATTCATTCATTTATTATAACATTTATTTACTACCAACGAGTGTTACCATTTATACCTACGTAAAATACGTGTTTCATACATACAACTATACATTATTATATCTACAAAGTGATAAAGAAAACATACAATCACAGTTACTCAGTGAGCAATTAAAAGAACTGTATTAAACATTTATTAATTAAAGCTACCTAGTGGAAACAGATAAATTAACTTACAAGAAAAAAAAAAATGGCCAACACAAATGCCTTTAGCAAGAGTGAACATCTTCAACACAATCGTGAAGACAATGATTTCCACACAGTGCTGACACACATATTACCCACGATAGGTACAGGTGAACAACAAGTCAGTGTGTATAGTTAATACTGTATAAAGTGTATATATTTTTTTATATAAAATAACAAAATATGGGACTATATAATATCATTTTATAGTATCTGTGCAATATAAACTAAACTTTGAAAAAGTATCCCAAGGAAATTAGCCAGTAATTATGTAACCATGAACAACATGGAAAAAAGCGTACACAAGCAAAGAGAAACAAACTATAGAAAATCAATCAAAAAAAAAAAAAGGAAAGGAAAGAAAGCAAGAAGAGTGAGAAGGAAAAAAGAGAAATAGAGTAAGATCACATAACAAACAAATGAAAACAAGTGTAAGTGTTACTACATATGCCAAAATACCACATAAACTACAAACAAAAAAGCAAATTGTGTCTCCACAAACAAGTGGCATGACACATCATCACTATCATCGATCGCAGCATATGTTAGGACTGCAGTTATTACAATTATGTTACTCCATATTATAATTATGTAACTACAAACAATATGTACCAATTTATGTGACAGTTGCATTAACAAGATGTAACTTTTATGTAACTTTAACTACAATTATGTAACTACAAACGATATGTAACAATTATGTAACGACAAACGATTGTATTATGTTACACTAACTACAATTATGTACCTACAAACGATATGTAACAATTATGTAACGACAAACGATTGCATTATGTTACACTAACTACAATTATGTACCTACAAACGATATGTAACAATTATGTAACGACAAAACAGTTGCATTAACAAGATGTAACTTTTATGTAACTTTAACTACAATTATGTACCTACAAACGATATGTAACAATTATGTAACCACAAAACAGTGCATTAACAAGATGTAACTTTTATGTAACTTTAACTACAATTATAAGGCCAAGACACTTATGTAAGAGTTGCATTAACAAATGTAACTACAATTATAAGGCCAACACAATTATGCATTAACACAATATTTTGTAACAATTCATAAAATGTTACAATTATGTAGTACCACAATGTTAGTACAATATTATAAGTCATACAATTATAGCACAATTCTGTATTACCAGTATCATCATACAAGTTAGGTGAAATATTAGACATTACTAAAGGGATAACTCAAATATGTAATGTATAACCTAGCAGTATTACCATTGCACAATTATATGCGTAATATTACTGAATAATCACTATTTACTATGAATAATATATGTATACAATATTCATACAATTATGTTTTACAATATTATGTATTTCACTTAATTAGCTTATAAGTTCATTATAATGTATATATAATATGTATTAATATGTTATGACTATTAAATGTCGATGGTACGCCATTTTCGCGCGACCGAGCAGTGTGGTAAAGACTACATATTAATAGATAGATAGATAAATACATAGATACAAGCAGGGAGTCAGATGATGAGAGGTGTTGTGTCTGCGAGAATCGAACAGTGCTAAACATGCTTACACACTCTGACGCGAGGAATGCTTGAGACAGCGTCTGGTGGCCATATACACACATACACATATGCTCACACACAGGCTACGGGAACTTTCCATCCACGAGGAACACACGTGACACACCCCTGCTACACCAGAATTTAGGAAAGAGAGCTCAGACGGAGATTAGCCACCGAACAGGCAAGAGAGCAGTAGACAGGCCTCAGAGGAGACAGGTGACGGGAGAAGGGCTTGGCAATTTGAGAGAGAGACAGATAACGAGACAGGGAGGTAGCTACCCGGGACTTATACTCGTCCATGTGAGAGACTTGTTAATATTTCCAAGACAAATAAAAATAGTCCCATACTATTCTTTACCTCTCCTGTCACTACATGACATTTGGTGGGGAAGCTACTACAAGATATAAAAGCCGCTCGACCACAAGTCTAAAATATACTTCTCTACAAGTAACTACAAAGTCTTTATGACATACACCCCTGTGTCTCGTATACGTCTCTATTCCATCCCTCCATCTCGTCTTCGGTCTCCCCCCCTCTCTAATTTCATTAAATTATTGACAAGTTACTATTTGTTTATTGGTCAGAGAAACTTTGATACAGATTTTCATTTATGACGCCAAATTACTTTCATCAGTAGTGATCATTGCAATTCTTACACAGTGTGGTATAATCTGATATCCCAAACATTAAACTATACAGCTTCAATAATCATAATTTCATGTACAGTAACTGTGATAACAATAGCAGTCAGTTTTAATGACGTGATAATATTCAGCTGCAAACTAATGATTAGCGGTGGTTTGTGCTCATTAGCCTACTGATATTATATCACATAAGACAAAGCATCTGTTGCATCAAAAGGCCAAGGCCGAGTATGTACATTATATGCCAGCCAGAATTTTAGTGATTATTGGAATAGACTCTATGGAGTAGATTTGTATCCCTGCTGTCCGCCAGTCTAAGAGATCGCCACACAGCCTGTCTTAGCATTGGCATCGCAACTGACAGGCGTTGGAACATGGCCTTTAATCAGTATGCCATTCTTCCGTAGGACCAAATTTCTGTAAGCAGTTCAACTCATTTCATTTACGAAAATTTCCTTCATGCACAGGGTTCGTTCCGTGTGTTGGTGGAAGAATAAGGCTTATATTTATGAGTACTGACTACACGAGGTTCATAAAAACAGAAACTATATTCTAAGTCCTATCATGTCCTAGAATATGATCTGCCACTGTAGTAGTAATATCCATGTTCCCACTTATTTGGTTGAAAGAACAGGGACAAGGGGGAAAATGCTCTGTCAAAGAGCTGTGCTAATTCGGGAGTGTAACTCGGATTCTTACACTTGCGATTTGGAAGTGCTTAACTAAGTACAATCGATTAAAATAATATGTATCTTGTGCAATGAGTGCAAACCATTCTGACACCGTAGACAAAATACTATAAAATCTCCGTTTGCTCTACACTAAATTGGTAACCCTGATTTTATAAGGATGCCATACATAGCTGGGATGTGCCGTAGCTTACCTTACGCATAGTAAGTATCTACTCAATTAACACATTCAGTTGTTGTAGCACACTTTGTCACTTGTGATAATAGCTCCACATACTGAGTCATTTTATTAATAAATTACATGGACTTGACGATACAGATCAATACTGGTTCAGACAGGCTGCAGTTTATTTCATTAACGAGAGAGCTTTGTTGAAATACCTGATAAAAAAGAATGTCTCGTACTAAATTAGGACGAGTTCAGTATTAACCTCTTCACTACAGCAGGTCATCTCTTACTAGATAAAATTACCTCTGGGTAGTCTAAACAAAATAAAAATGTCGTCTTCATGGGAATGAGATTCTATGTGTTTCTTAGACATTTTGCTACTGAGAATCATACACGTAGCCACTGGGGGGACGGGAGGGGGGCAGTTTGCCCCCCCATGGGAAAATTTGTGGGAAATGCTGAAAGGGATTTTTGGCATAGTTTTTGTATGACAATACACTTTTCCTAATTTTACTACTTGTGTAATAAACAATATTATCTATTTCCAAAAACATAATAAACTGGGAGCAATGACTTCCTTTGAAATTGAAAGCTAGACTGAATATTATAAAACCCTCGAGAAAAAATGACCAGTTATAACTTAACAATTTCCCCTATCACCTTAGATTATGTGCTTAATACTAGAGCTCTAATGATGTTTTGCACTTGAATCCTGATGAGGTGTAAAAATGGCCTTCCTGTCCCCTCAGCCACATCCTCTCACCCTGCAGCCATATCCTCTTTTTTTTTTTTTTTTTTTTTACGTATCCGACTCTGGGCAAAGGCTTCAGGGCCTATTTCTTGGGGGCAGTGACCTATCCCAAGGCCCAGTAGTCCTCCTACACCTCCACATGTCACCACTTCGGCGCTAACACCCACCATCCATATTGAATACATGCTAGGGCTGTCTCATACAGAACTGGTGAACTAGTACTAGCAGGGTATTTTTACGACATGTCGGCGGGTCATCTGGTAGATCAGGAAAGACTGCTTTTTAGGAAATTCAAATCCTTAAACTGTTCCCTGCCCCAGTCGGGATTCGATCCTGGGTCCGTTAGGACTGCAGGCTGCCTCTCTACCGATTCAGCCACCGCCTCCCCCAAACCCTGTATCCAGTTGCAAACAAACACTGCAAAATTATTGTTACAAACAACTGAAACAGCAGAATTTTTGAAGACTGCATGATGCCATTTTGGTCACCTGAGACTAAATTTTAGAAGGTAAGCAGATATAAATATGTGCCAGGGGCCTCGTTTGAGTGGGAGACGGGGGGACGTTTCCCCCCCACTTTTTGGAGCATGGGGGGCAGAGTATCTTTTGTCCCACTTTTCTATGTGGAAATTTCAGGATGAATAGCTTTACGCTTTTTTCTTGCTTTTCCTTAATGGAAAAATCGTTTCTATACAGTACGGTACAGTTCAGGTGATATGAAAATCATTCCTTGCTGAGCGGGGCAGGTCGAGTGGTCACATGAGTCAAGGGTTAAGAGAGGTTAATCCCACCAGATGTATTTAATTAGGCCAGTTTTGACGTATGCAACGCCCCTGATGCCTGAGCCAATGAGAATCAGATTAAAAGGGTAAGCAGTAGAAAACAGAATTTTTATAGGCTACCGCCAAAGCAGTAGTACGAAACAAAATACGAAACTGGGGGTGGGTGCGGCAGCGAATTTTAATTTACACACGTGCTAAGTGGAGAGAGAGAGAGAGAGAGAGAGAGAGAGAGAGAGAGAGAACCGCAAAGGAAAATATAAAAAAAAAGCGATAGTATCACGAATGTGGGAAAGTGTGTGTTCGGGGACACTCACGCCAGATCATGAGTTTTCATTGGCCCATCCATTCCGCCATTTTTCTTCCAGCAGCCAATCAAAATACAGGGTTTATTTCCGAACATAAACTATGGACGCCATTGCCTCTCGTATGGCAGGTGTTGTGCCGATGTGTGGGATATTTCATCACAATTTTGGAGGTTATTATGCAAAATAGCTGTACTTCCTTATATGTACAGAGAGAGAAAAACAGCAGGTAGATGATGCACCAAGAGTATAGTGTTGGCAGTATAGTTTTAAAGGACACAAGAAATTTGCGGTACCGAGAAAAAAAATGTTTTGAGGTAGCACGGACAGAAGTTAGCATGCATATATCGATAATTATAACATCTACGAGAGTGACAATGATGACCAGTGATATTAGTGTCATTGAGATGACTTCTGCTATGGAAAAGCCAGTGCCTTCTGATTTATTGCTGGTGTTTCCTTTTGCTCTCTAATGAAAGAATAGACCTATGATAACATTATGTACTGAGCGTTTTTTTTTTTTTTTTTTACATACCTCTCCTCTGAAAGGATTATTAGTTATTTTCTTTACGTTACTCCAAGAAAGCTGTGAGTATGTGGGAAAAAGATAGTTTTCCTTCAAGACACTGGAACAAATACGAGAGTAATGATGTAAATTTATTTCTGATGATATAAAGCATCAAATCTAGTAGAATTTATGGTGACATATTTTGGGGAAATACTGCAAGTGTTTGCCTCCTCCGGCAATACGCCACTGCTGAGAATTTCTTTTTAGTATATATGAAATCATATGACTGGTAACAATTGACGTTGAACGTCATAATAGTCATGAGTATGGTAAAAAAACAGAAGTAAAATATTAATGATATTCTGTAATATCGTACATTCGTATCATACAACATATTACTATCTGCACACTTAGTTACGAGTTAGATGTTTTTGCGCTGGATAAATCTCTGCAAATAATGCAGTCTAAAAATGCCAAGTCATACAACTTCATCTTGATATTTCCTGGAAAAATCAACAACCTAACGTAAAATTATTACAATATTTCGACTGAAACGACACTGTACAATGCTACCGTGTATCTCTGGAGTATTTTTGCAAGACAAACTTTCGTAACAACCTTCTCGAGATGCACAAACTTAAGCTTATAAGCAGTATGCTATAAATATCATCGGACTTCTCCTGAGTATAACTAAAAAAAAAAATCTGTTGAACACCAGCTTCCTCATGAGGTTTACATAATGTTCTTTTTCAGGCCTTACGTCATGGCCTGTGCACCGAACATACAATTCGCAACTATATCCATCATTACAATTATATATACAGAGAGAGAGAGAGAGAGAGAGAGAGAGAGCGAGAGACGGATACAGTCAAGTTCAAGTTTGAGAAGGTGAAAATGGCGGTCACTGTACTGTAGCATATGCACCGTGTGAGGACAGGGATGAGACAGAGAAAGACAGGTTTTGGGATGAACTGGATGAAGTAGTGTGAAAAATGCCCAGGAGCTATAAGGTAATCGTAATGGGTGATATGAATGGAAGAGTAGGGACTGGTCATGAGGATAACATAATAGGTTGTAATTGAGTACCAGCAGAAAATGATAATGGGAAGCGACTAAAGGATAAGTACTAGGAGAGGAGGCTGTGCATTTGTAACTCGTATTTCAAACACAAAGATGCACATAAATATACATGGTACAGAGGGAATGGAGATCATATTGAAAGAAACATGACTGATTACGTGCTTGTAGAGAGGTCGATGATAGGAATGGCTGCAGATACGAGGGCTGTGAGAGGACGATGTGGAGGTCTGTCAGATCATATGACTGTGGTATGCAAGATCAAGCTGAGAGGAGTGAGGTGGATCAGGAAAGAGAGGAGCAGTCAGGGAGAAAGACTGAAAGTTGAGAGCCTGAGAATCAAAGAAATGGCAGATGATTACAGGACCAAAGTAGAGGAAGAGTTAGAATCGGTGAATTGGAATGAAATGGCTTTGGACAGCCCGTGGAATGCATAGGGGATTGCTTAGTTAGGAATACTAAAGCGATGTGTGGTGTGGCAAGAGTAACAACAAAGAAAGGTACGGCATGGTGGGATGATAAGGTTAAGAGAGCAGTGGAGGAAAAGAGGAAGAAGTGGCTAAAGTTGTTACAGGACAGGGGTTCAGTTGAAATAAGAACTAAATATGCTGAGACCAAGAACCATGTAAAGAGACTAGTGAAGAGGAAAAAGAAGGAGGTAACTGATGATCTATGGAGAAAAATGAATGCAAGCTACTCTGGAAACAGGAAGTTATTCTGGAAAGAGGTGCAGAAATGTAGAAGTGAAAGCGGAAAGAAATGTGATGGTTTGAAGGATGTAGGTGGTAGATTATTAACCCATGGGGATGAAGTAAGGACCAGATGGAAACAATATCTTGAAAGCCTGATGAATGGGAATAGAGAGAGCAGAGCGGCTGTAAACATGATTGGTTTGGGGGGGGTGCAGAGAAGGAATGCACCGCCAGGAGACGTGACAATAGCACAGATGAAGAGTGCTGTGAAGCAACTGAAAAATGGGAAAGCAGCTGGGGTTGATCAAGTGTTTGCAGAGATGATTAAGTGTAGTGGAGAGAGTGGAATGAAGTGCTTGTTGGAGATATGTAAGAAGGCATGAATGAGTGAAGCAGTGCCAGCAGAGTGGAAAAAGGCTGTGATTGTACCCCTGTACAAAAATAAAGGTAAGCAAAGTGAGTGCAAGAATTATCGTAGCATAAGTTTATTCAGTGTGGTAGGGAAGGTTTATGGAAGAATTATTATAGAAAAAGTAAGAGAGATATCAGAAGTTCTAATGAGTGATGAGCAGGATGGCTTTAGAAGTGGCAGAGGATGTGTGGATTAAATATTTACAGTGAGACAGATAGCAGAGAAGGCTTGTGAAAAGGAATATAAAGACTTTATGGCATTTATGGATCTGGAAAAAACGTTTGACAAAGTGGACAGAGAAGGATTGTGGAAAGTTTTGCGCATATTCGGTGTAGATGGTAAGCTGCTAGGTGCCGTCAAGTTTTTATGATGGTAAGAAGCATGTATAAGGGTCAATGGGCATCTAAATGAATGGTTCATGATAGGTGTGGGCGTGCGATAAGGTTGTGTGATGTCCCTATGGCTGTTCTGTATATATATATATATATATATATATATATATATATATATATATATCTATATATATGTGTGTGTGTGTGTGTGTGTATGTGTGGGGCGGGGGATGAGAGAAGTAAAAACACGAGTAATGGTGATGGGGATGGCGTTGGTAATGAATGGTGATGGATGGAATATCTCAAATTTGTTGTATGCTGATGATGCAGTACTGCTTACAAATACCGGACAAGAACTTGACAGACGAGTGCAGAGTTTTGCTAATGTCTGTGAACATCGTGCCTTGAGAGTAAATGCAGAAAAGAGTATAGTGATGGTTATCGAGAGAGAAGGTGACTCCCAGTGCGATGTTACAGTGAATGGAGAGAGATTGGAATTGGTGAGAGAGTTCAAATACTTGGGTACGGTGATAGAAAAGGGAGGAAAATGTGCAAAAGAAGTGGAAAGTATAGTTACATAGGGAAGAAAAGTAGCTGGTGCAATGAAGGGCTTCATTAGAAACAGAGGCTTGAGTGTTGCAGCTGCATGAGGCTTACATGAAGAAGTGTTAGTGCCAACTTTAACAAATGGATGTGAGAGTATGGTGTGGCATGAAAATGAAAAGTCAAGAGTAAGAGCAGTGGAGATGGGACTGCTGAGGAATGTATGTGGAGTACAGAGGGTGGATATGATACGAAATAATGTGATTCGTGAAAGATGTGGAGTGAGGAAGTCAGTGGACACCAGAATTGAAGTGAGTGTACTGAGATGGTATGGTCATGTGGAGTGAATGGATAACAACAGAGTGGTGAAAAAGGCATATCTGAGAGAATTTGAAGGAGGGAGGAGGCGAGGTAGGGCAAGAAGAAGGTGGAGAGTTATGGTGGATGAATGTGTGAGGACGAGAGGTTTGGAAGTCAGTGAGGCTAGGGAACTGACAAGAGATCGAGGTGGGTGGATGAATGTTGTAAGGAGAAGTTCATGATCAGAGATGTGGCACCCCTTTTTAATGTGGCAGCGTCTGGATTGACTCAATCGGATACGTTTGTGTGAAGCTACAGAATGTGGTGAATGTTTTGGCGTATCCAATTGAGCCAAGATTCCGGGGGCTTGAATGGTGAGTGAATGGATGCGTGGTCTATTGGATTGGGCAAATCTGGGCTGTCTGGACATTGCTGTTCTTCACCTAGCCCTAGGGTGGGAAAGGAGGTCTGGATAATGATGATGATGGCAGTGTAAAGAAGCGAGATTTGCCAGTTTTATGTAGCCAAGATATTTCTCGATGTTTCCCAATGTTTAAAGTAGGTAGCTCCGGTATGAGTCAGAGTTGCCAGTTTGCCTGCTGTTTGTGAGCTTAGTTATTTCGTGAGTAATGCATTAATTTTTTTGCCCTTTTTCTCAATAATGTGTTATTTATGTGATTGTTTGTATAATTATGTGACTGGAACTAAGTTTGTATGGTAAATAATTTACAGTGTTATGTAATGAAAGAAAACTTTGGCATGCTTTGGATGTCTCCGAATTGGTAACTGTTGTTGCTAGGGGCAGGTACAGTACCAGCATGTTCTAGAATGTTGGAGGAAGCAAGGAAGGTTTTATAAGGATGAGGAAGGGACTATTTCAAGTCAGTCGGTTTTTGTTCAGTTTGAATGTAGTGCAGTGTCAGTGAAGATTTCATATTTTCAGTACTTGTGAAAAAAGTGACAAACAGTGACGTGCTATTGGAGTTTGTACATCATCGGTACTTGTGAAAAACTGTGAAGTGTTGTCGAGCATTAAGTGTAATTGCAGTTAGTAAAGTTTGTATACCTCCAGTGCTTGTGAGAAGAGCGAAGTTGGAATGCATTACTTGGAAAATAGATGGTGAACTTTAAGAAGCCAGTCTTTATTTTCGCCTCAGCTTATCTTGTGTGCTGTACACCGAAAGGCTGACCATAGGAAGAACAACTCACTGGGCAACGTCCTTCCTATACTGGACTACTGCTCTTGGAGCCCGTGGCAATGGGGGTGGGGACGTAACACTGGTGTCAGGAATGGGATAATTTAAGTGCTGCAGTGAGTCCAACCTTCGACATGGAAGCAGATGGTGTGCAAACAAGATCCCGAGCTGGACAAGAGGACGAGGTGTCATTGGCTTCAGTTATGAAGCTATTACAAACACAAATACAGGCACAGAAGGAAGGACAGAAAGAACTCAAAGAACTAATACAGGCACAAAGTAAAGAACTCAAAGAACGATTACAGGCACAAACTAACGAACTCAAAGAACAAACTAAAGAACTCAAATAACAATTACAGGCACAAAGTGTACAACTGAAGCCACAGAGTGGACAACTAGAGGCACAACATGAAGAACAAAAAGAACGAGATGAACAACTTCAAGAAGCATCAGAGGAGCAACACAGGAAATTACATCTGAGGATGCAAGGACAGCCAGATGCTTTCATGGGGGAAATGAAGGAAGAACAGCAACAGCTGAAGGAGGAAATAGATGCCAAGCTAGATCAGCAGAAATATGAGATGTCAGTAAAGGAGAGGACACAGCTGGAGGATGTAGATTCACAACAAGCATTAAAGTTGCTGCAGCAGAGTACAGTGCAACTATCTTGGGAAGAAGTTTCCAGGTTAAGCCTTGTGACCAAGAGCTACTGGAGTCAGTGGGACCTTCTTCGTTTGAACAATGAACTACTGGAGCGTCAGTGGGTGACACCCGATGGCCTCAACAACTATTGGCAACTTGTGGTTCTGAAGAAAATGAGGTCTAAGATCTTGGATGAGTCCCATAACCAGATCATTAGTGGGCACCTGGGAGTGAAGAAAGTTCTGGGCCAGCTGTGATGAAGGTTCTACTGCATTGGCATGCATCAGGATGTTGAAGAGTGGTGTCAGGCTTGTGATGTGTGTTGTGCCAAGAAGGAACCCAAAAAACGTGGTTTCACCCCTCTCCAGCTGTACCAAGTGGGTGCACTGATGGAAGGAGTCACGGTGGACAGTGCTGGACCATTGCTACTCACTGAAAGAGGAAACCGTTATATATGTGTTGCCATGGACTACTTCACAAAGTGGCCAGAAGCCTATTCCATCCCCTATCAAGAGGCTGCAACTGTTGCTCAGGTGTTGGTTGACCAGTTTTTCTGTCGTTTTGGGTTACCACAAGACCTACATTTAGACCAGGGTAGAAACTTCGAGTCTGCTGTGTTCCATGAGTGATGCAAGTTACTGGGGATCAAGAAGACCAGGACGATCCCACCAAGGCCACAGTCAGATGGGATGGTGGAGAAATTCAACTGGACCCTGGGAAAAGATCTGGGCAAGTACTGCATTGATGGACAAACAGAATGGGATCAGAAATTACCTGCATTTCTGATGGCATATTGGTCTGCATCCCATGAGTCTACCGGCTACACCCCTGCAAAACTGATGTTGGGCCACGAGTTACACTTATATGTTGACTTGTTAATGGGAAAGCCACCTGGGGAAGAGCTGCCTACAGACACCTCCAGCTACTGTATGGGAAGCATCTTCAGGGAAGGCTTGCTGAGATACATCATCAAGTGCAAGGAGCCCTCAAATTTTCAGGAGAGGTGATGAAGTGCAAGTATGATGCCAAGGCAAGTGAGATGAGCTTCCAAGTTTGGTTATACAATCTTCAGCGAAAGAAGGGACAGTCACCAAAGCTGCAGAGTTCATGGGATGGGCCTTACACTGTGTTGGACCACCTATCAGATGTAACACATCGGAGGTCGGGGAGGCAAGAAGTCTCGCCCAAAGGTGGTACACCTGAATTGTCTGTGGCAGTACCATGGGCCAGGGCAGTACAGCTGGGACATCTCTGAGGAATTGTGCTCTTCCGCAGCCGAGGATGTTGAGGAGGACCAAGGAGCAGAAGTGCAAGAGGACGGTGAGTGTTCCCCAAGAGAAAAAGTGAATCAGGAAGAGGACCAAGACCTTCCATAAGGAGTGGACTGTGTGGAGGAACAAGGACGTTGTCGGAAGTGGCATAGAAGAAGACCTGATAAGTTGAAGGATTATTAGCTGTATAGTTAGATGTTACATTGGGATTAAGGTTTATATTTGTATCTATTGTTTGTATCTCAGGACGACAAAGAACTAGGGAGGGGGTAGTGTTAAGAAGTGAGATTTGCCAGTTAGGTTGCCAAGATGTTTCTCGATGTTTACGGTAGGTAGCTCCTGTACCAGTCAGAGTTGCAAGTTTGAATGCTGTTTGTGAGCATAGTTATTTTGTAAGTTTTGCATTAATTTTTGTGCCCTTTTTCTAAATAATATGTTATTTATGTAATTGTTAAATTTTGTAAATGGAATTAAGTTTGTATGGTAAATAATTTAGTGATATGTAATGTAAGAAAACCTTGGCATGCTTTGGATGTCTGCGAATTGGTAACTGTTATTGCTAGGGGAAGGCACAGTACCAGCACAGTCTAGAATGTTGGAGAAGCAAGGAAGGTTATATAAGGATGAGGAAGAGATTATTTCCAGTCAGTTTTGGTTCAGTTTGATTGAAGTGCAGTGTCAGTGAAGACTGTATATTTTAGGAACCTATAACAACAGTGGCAAAAAGTGACGTGTTCTTGAAGTTTGTACATCACTGGTACTTGTGAAAAACTGTGAAGTGTTGTCATGCATTAAGTGTAATTGCAGTTAGTAAAGTTTGTATAGCTCCAGTGTTTGTGAGAATAGTGAAGATTATTTTTAATTCGAGGAAGAAGGAACCAAAGGCTGAGCCCACAAAACAGTTCCTTCCAAGAAAAAAAAAAAAAACAATACAAAAGAGAGCCAAATGCAAGATCCATTCATTTCGAGATGCCTGGACACACTTGCTTTGAAAGACTGGAGATCATAGCAAGCAGGAAATACAGAATGAGGGAGACAGTTCCAGAGCTGATATATTGCATAAATGTAGGACTGGGAGTAACGATTAACTCTTGCATGAGAGAGTTGGACAGAAAATGGATGAGAGTTTGTTGTCAGACAGGGTGCTACCGTCATAGAGGTGGAGGGATGCAAGCAAACAGTTCAGAGGAGAGTGACCACTGAAATAGCGATAGAAAAGAGTTAAAGAGGCAACAGTGCAGCAAAGAGACAGGTTAAACAGAGCCAGTAAGATGAGGAGAGTTTATGAGACAAAAAGCCTTTGACTCCATCCTATTGAGAAGAGCTGTATGTGGGGAGTCTCCCCACACATGAGAGTTGTGCTCTAAACAGGCGTGAATAAAACCCATGTATAAAATCAACAACTGTGCAGGGATAAAGAAGGCACGGAGTCAGCTTAGCACACCTAATCTCTTGGAAGCAGATTTTACAAGAGATGCAATATGATCTTTCCAAGATAAGTCCCGAGTGAATGAAATCCCAAGCATGTTCAAGGATGATCCAGGATCGAGCTGGATATTATTAACCCCTAAACCACGGGACATCAATTTCGTGACGCTCGGGCACAATGGATCATACTGCGGGACGTCACTTTTGTGATTCTGTGTTATTTTGAATTGTCCTGGGCATTCAAATGGTGGCTTGTATCATCCATCAGTACTGCCACTGTCCAACAATAGTCAGTGCTCCTAATGTCATCTGTACTCCCATCCATTGTTGACAATTTAGCCATTTTTCCCTGTTCTTAACTCCCCTCCCTACCTCCCCTCCATTACCCTCCCCTCTAGCCTGCCCGGCCGCACTGCGCTAAGCAAATCTTCCCCGGAATTTTCCACTGATTTTATCCATTGAAATAAGCCCTATGCTCTCTTCTTATACAAAATAATTTATACAAAAAAGAAATAAGGTAAGTGATAGTGCCATACACCTGGAATTGGCTAATTATCACCTGACAACACCTCACGTGCACTCGTTCGCTAATATTCTCAGGTAATTTCTCCTTGAAATATGCCTTCTAATCTATTCTCGTAATAAAAATATATATAAGAAAGGAAGGGAGAAGCCTAAGTGATATTTACATTCACCTGGAACTACTTAATTTATTATGTATTGTCAAGATTTCTGACCAATCATTTCATAGCATATAAATTAGCAGCCGTCACCCTACTGACATTGTCAACCCTTGGCTGCCCATATACGCCGCGTCATTCAGTACCTTGTCGTCCTCTGAGGTAAAACCATGTTGCACTCGCGCCCCGCCATTTCCGCCACTTCTGCGCCCATTGCAAAGGGCCCTGTGACCTCTACCCCTAGAAAAACTTGTGTGGGAAGCAGTAAAGGACTAAGTAACTCAGCAGTGGAAAGTGAACTGGCAGAATTATCTACGATAATGATGGATAGTGACTTTGATCCCTCTTGTGAATCGTGTTTTGAGCCTGGGGAGGAAATCGTGACAGAAACTCCAAGTACGAGTGCTTCAGTGTCCCAAGTTATCCCTAGCTCCAAGGGAAAGGAGCCCTTAGTGCAGCAAGGGAAGGAATTTGGGAAGGGAGTGAAGAGGAGGCGGGTTAGCCCCAGAACAATGGCCCCGCATGACCCAGCCCCCCATGAGTCCCGAGGTGAATCACCTCCCTGCTCTCCCAGCCCCACTTCAGTAATTTCTTTCTCCTCTTCAGCGGAATTTTCTCCTGAGTCTTCGTCGTCGGAGTCTTCACCAGCACGTACAGTGAAGGCAGGCTGTAGGGGAAGAGGTAAATCCCTGACTCGTAAAAGTAGAGTAGGAACTAGAGTATGGGCTGCTAGTGCTACACGGCAACCTAGGGTCAGTCAGAGTGACCTTGAAACAGCTCAGTCTGCCTCACAGCCACCCTCCACCCTCACACACCCTACACCGCCATGACAGGGAACCCTGGATGCCTTCATGTGGATGGAAGGTTCCGATTTCATCCCTGAACAACTCCATTTTGACGAGAGTTCCTCAAGGATACAGCCTGCCTTCACTCTTGACGAGGATGCCGAGTGTGTGGACTTCCTTTTGGCCTTCCTCAATGACGAAGTCTTGCAGCACGTATGTGATGAGACAAACAGGTACGAGTCACAACGTGCTGCAAGTGGTGCAGGTGCAGCGAAGATGCAACAGTGGACCGTGCTTGGAGTGTAGGAGCTGTATGTGTTCTTTGCCCTCATGCTTCTCATGCCACATTCAAAGAAGCATAAGTTGGAAGATTGCTGGTCCATGGACCCCTTACTACCATCATCCACCTTCAATAAGCACATGGCCAGAGATCGCTTACGGAACATCATGGGAAACCTGCACTTCGCCAACAATGATGTACCTTCCCAGACTGACCCACTCTGGAAGATCCAGGAGATTCTGAGTGGAATGAAGAATAAATTTATGTCATTCTTCCACCCATTGCAGAAGGTTGTCATAGACGAATCCTTGGTTTTGTTTGAGGGTGTCTTAGGTTTGTACAGTACATTCCAAGCAAACGCCATCGCTTTGGAATCAAGTTCTTTGTACTGCGCGACTCTACGATGAGGTATATCCTTGACTTTGTCATCTATTCAGCCAGCACTGTCGATCTGGACAAAACACACCCCCTTGGCTTCTCAGGCTGTGTAGTGAAAGTGCTGCTTAAAAGGTATTTTGGTGGGAATCATGTGCTGTATACTGACAACTACTATACAGCACCGAAACTTGCTAAATACCTTTCAGAGCACGGCATCGGCTCCTGCGGCACTGTGAAGAGCAATTGTGCCAACTTCCCCAAATTCCCTGAGGCAGGAAACTCGCGGTGAGGAGATGTGCACCTACACAAGTCTGAGAAGGTGCTGGTAATACGGTGGCATGACAAGAAGGTCATGCACATGCTCACCACGGTACACAAGGGGGAACTGAAAGACAGTGGGAAGGTCGACCGTAGGACAGGCGAACCTGTGAGGAAACCTGATGCTGTCATCGACTATAATATCAACATGCGGCTGGTGGACAAGTCCAACATGATGATTGGAGAGATCGACTGCCTGAGGAAGAATACTAGGTGGTACAGGAAAGTTTTTCTGCATCTCATTGACATGACGATACTGAACGCATTCATCCTGTACAAGATGAAAGTAAAGCCACCCAAGTCCTTCTCCCTGAGGTTGTTCGCCAGGACTTGTGTTCAGCAGCTGCTTGAGAGATATGGTAGGGTGACAGCAGCAGCTCCAAGGCACCATTCTGTTAGACTTCCTGACAGACTTGAGCAGAAGGCGCACATGGATCGGCACAGACCGGTGCAAATGCCTGCCACAACAAAGAGGAAGGCTGCGATCCACAGGTGCCAGGTGTGTGCACATACCACCAGACGCACACCTGAGCACAAACGCACCTCTTGGCAGTGCGCTGAGTGCCAGGTTCCCCTCTGCGTAACCTACTTCTTTGATTACCACAGCCTGAAGCAGTTCTAAAAGTGCAAGTGGAAAATGATAATAATGTGTATATAATGTGTAAATAATGTGTAAAATATGTGTAAATAGCAAGTGAAAGCAATGGATGTAAATATGATTGAACAGTGTAATATTGTTTTATAAGTTACTGCGAGTGACAGTGCATAACATAGTGTAAGTAAAACAGAAGTGTAAATATTGAAAATACAATAGAAAATGTAAATAGAAATGGAAATAATTAGTAATATAAGAATATGAGTACAAATACTTGAAGTTATGACAGTGAAAGTGAAACCTTGGCTCTCTACGTATTTTACTGAAAGAGAAAGTGAATGCCTACAGTGACAATAAACTACTATAACTGAAGGAAACTTATGGATAAATACTGCAGATATATATGTTATAAAGTAATAGGAATATAAAGTGTGAGTGTTTTTACGAATAATAAATGACAGAATACCAGCGGGGAACGAGGACAGGTTGGAAGCTCGTATGCACTTGTAATTTACATTGCTTTCACAGTGTTTTCTTTTTTGGAGTATGGATTCCAAACTATTTGAAAATCATAGAATAGCACCTCGTACTAGTGATAATATCAGGCTGTGGTACTCATAATACGGGATGTCGGGAAGTGTCAAGTGGAGACTTAGTTACCAAACTTCAGAAGTCTCCACAAGTCCTACGGTTGTCAACGAAGGCTCAACAAACATCCCTGGAGAAAGCTGAAGGTATGTGCAACATGCATATTTAACTATAATATTCTAGGGCTAATAACTGATTTTTGGTTAATATTTTTAAAAAGTCAGTCGGAGCGCGAATATCCCTGTGGGACACGCAAGGAATGCAAAAACATCCCCGCAGTGTAGGGGTTAAACATCAGTGGGTACTCCTGTGGAAGATTTTGTTGGGTTGATAGGTGTAAAAACTGTTTGATGCATTAAAAACAACAAGATTATTTTTACCCCAGTCAGAGATATGAGCTAAGTCAGACATTAGATTTGCCATACCCTCATCCCTTGTTTGTTGAAGTAACTGCTGAGATGGACATTGCAGAAACCGAATGGAAAGGTGAAGGGTGGAATCAACAGTGTACGAGTGGATAGGGTTAGATGTACAGCTTAGAATATCAATGATGAATAAAAGGAAGAGAGTTGGTGATAGGACAGAGCCCTGAGGAACACGGCTATTGATAGATCTAGGAGAAGAACGATGGTCATCTACAACAGCAGCTATAGAATGACCAGAATGGAAACTATAGATGAAGTCACAGATAGAAGGATAGAAACAGTAAGAGGGCAGTTTGGAAATTAAAGATTTATGTCAGACTCGATCGAAAGCCTTTGAGATGTCAAGTGCAATGGCAAAGCTTTCGCCAAACTCCCGAAAGGAGGATGACCAGGAGTCTGAAAGGTAGGTGAGAAGATCGCCAGTGGAGTGTTCCTGACAAAACCCATACTGGCATTAAGAAAGAAGACTGTGATAGGAAAGATGCTTTAAAATTTTTCTGTTAAGAATTGACTCAAAAACCTTTGAGCCACAGAATGGTAAAACAATTGGACGATAGTTAAAGGGCTGGGAATGGTCACTCTTCTTTGGGACTGGCTAATTGAGAGCAAACATCCAGCAAGAAGGAAAGGTACAAGTTGACAGGCAAAGGTGAAAGAGTTTACCTAGGAAGGGTGTAAGCACAGAAGTACAGTTCTTGAGGACAACAAGAGGGATTCCATCCGTCCCAATGCTTTGTTAGTACTGAGGCCAGTGATGGCAAAAAATACATCAGCTGAAGAAATTTTAACGTCAGGCATGAGGAAGTCAGAGGGGGGAAGTGATGGAGGAACAGCACCGGAACCGTCTAAGGTGGAATTGGAGGAGAAAGTCTGAGAGAAGAGATCTGCTTTATTAGTAGAAGAAATAGCTGCAGATCCATCAGAGTGGAAAAGAGGAGGGAAGGATGATGAGGTAAAGTTGTTAGAAAGGTTTTTGGTAAGGTGCCAGAAGGAGTGGGAAGAATTCGAGTTGGAGAGGTGAGAGCATTTAGTATGGATGAAATTATTTTTAGAAGAGCGAAGAACAGACTTTCCACGATTCTGGGCAGAAACATAAAAAAGATGTGATTCAGGGATGGGTTGGCTCCGTTACATTTAATAGGCCCTCTCCTTGTTGCGGACAGCATTAGAGCAAGCGTGATTAAACCAAGGCTTTCTTGCATTGGTCAAAGGGTATGAGAAAGGAATGTATGCTTCCATGCCTGAGAGAATAACCTCCGTAATGCGCAAGTCACACTCAGATGGCTCCCAGCCATGGAAGCAATAATATTTCCAGGGAAAGCAAAGAAGTATATATATATATATATATATATATATATATATATATATATTTCAAGCTGGTGGCAGGGAGAGCTGGAGCTCCCGTTTCACCAGCCCTTTGGACTTGATCCTCACCATCTCCCTTTGCTGAACATATTCAGTGCAATTATTTACACATAGAGTAGGCCAACATGCTCTCATAATACCTCTACCTTCAACTGTCTATACCACACTACATGCGCATAACATATCACACCTTCTATTCACTTTGTTTAGTAATGGCCACTGCAATATTACCATCAAATGAGGTGGTACCTCGGACTGCAACCACCGGCAGGGTAGGGCTCGCGGCACAGGGTCCTCCCGATCGCCATCAAGCGACTGTGCCGGCAGCGACTCTTGCTATTTCCGCTAATGCTCGTCAACAAAGAGGTGAAAGTGCGGCCTTATTTTTCACCAACATCCGCAGCCTTAGCACAAATTTAAATTCAGTTCATTTTTTCCTTCAGTCCATATCCCCTTTGACCCTTTTCCTTACAGAACCACAAATCTCACCCTCTACTGATATATCCCAATTATTTTTTTTCCCGGTTACCATCTCCTTACAAACTTCCGTAACAAGGGCAGCACCTGTTGTTATATCAAATCCCAGTTTGCAGTTGACACTATTTTAAACTTCATCCAGTTTTGATTACTCATTATATAAACTAAATTGTCAAAATATTTCCGAATATATTTGTGTAGTTTATCGCTCCCCCAATGCCTCTTTGGAACCCAGTGTATTTGATTCCATATCCACACAGTTGGTTAACCTTAACCTTGCCCTTAGCACCGAAATAACCGTTTTGGGTGATTTTAACATACATAATGTTGAATGGTTACTGCATTCTGCCAGGACTGACGACTTTGGTCTAGAGTGCGAGTTGTTTGCAGAATCGTTTAATCTCACCCACCTGGTAAAACAACCAACCAGAATACCTGATATCCTGACCATAATGCCCATCTCTTGGATTTATTCTTGACAAATAATGCAGATCAATACAGGATAGAGGTACTGTCTCCACTTGGATCCTCTGACCACAATCGCATCAAAGCCTTATTACTTAACCCCCCCACACCTCCCCGTTCTGAACCTGTCAGGGTGACCCGATGGCACTTTGATAGGGCAAACTGGGATGGATTTAGAAATTATCTTGCTGACATTCCATGGCAGTCTTTCTTCTCTAGTGATCCCAAATCCACCCAGTCCCACATTTGCGACTTAATACTAGCTGGTATGGATTTATTCATACCAAGTCAACAGTTCACTAAAACATCGAACTCTCCAAAATGGTTTGATGGCAACTGTGCCAGAGCAACAGCCCAAAAGTCATTAGCATATAACTCTCACTTAAAATAAAAAACATCTGAATCACTCTCCCAATTTAAAATTGCTAGAAATCATGCAAAAGCTGTATTAAATCTAGTTAAATCAAACTTTCTTCAAAAGCAAGCATCAAAACTACTTAACAGCCCTAATGACAATAGAGTATTCTGGTCAACTCTTAATTCTTTCAATAATAATTTTAACAAGTCATCTTCCATTCCCCCACTAAAATCTTCAGATGGCAACATTACAAATGACACACGTGGGAAAGCAGAAGTTTTTGCCAGTACATTTGCCAGAAACTCTACCATAGACAATACCAGCCAGAATGTCCCAGTACTGGAACTTGACTCTCCCGAAATTGCACCTTTTAAAATACAGTCAAGATACGTAAAATCCATCCTGGACAATTTACCTACCAACAAAGCTCCAGGCCCAGATGGAATTCCGTTAATTGTTTTGAAAAAGCATTCCCCTGAACTTGCCTCTGTTCTAGCTAAATTATTCAGATTATGCATACGTACTTCTTTATTCCCAGATTCATGGAAAGAAGCCAATATTCACCCAATTCCGAAGAAAGGAAGTTCGTCTGACTCCTCTGATTACAGATCAATAGCTGTCACATCTTCTCTTGGTAAGGTATTTGAAACTTTAATTAATATGCACATTGTTAAACATCTTGAATCCAACAACTTAATTAGTGATAGACAATATGGTTTTCGCCTCAAAAGATCCACCATTGACATACTCCACCTCCTATCTCATACCATCCATCAATCAATTGATCTACATGGAGAAACTCATGCAGTAGCTCTTGATATTTCTAAAGCTTTCGACAGAGTATGGCACCGTTCCCTGCTGTCCAAACTCCCTTGCTATGGACTAACGTCTTTTGTTCCTTAGATTTCTTCATATCTTAGTGACAGGAAAGTAAGAGTAAAAGTAGATGATGTATATTCCAATTTCCACTCAACACCGGCGTGCCGCAGGGGTCAGTTCTGGCACCAACCCTATTCCTGTTTCATATTAATGATCTCTTATTTGTCACCCACAATCCCTTCCATTCATACGCAGATGACTCAAGACTACATAGTTCATTCACACTCAGACACCCATTTACAAAGTCTATTATCTCTACCTCTCAACTCAGTACAGCCATCTCCATAAATCAAGATCCATCTACGGTTAGTGAATGGGGACAAAACAACCTTGTCTCTTTTATGCTAATAAAACTAAATATATACAATTTCCGAATAGACAGATATTGCCAGATTCGTACATTAGCTTCATTACCACTAATATTCCCATCTCCAAAAGTATTGAAATTCTTGAAGTCTCACTTAACAATGCCCTCAGCTGGACCTCTCATGTTAGATCACTTGCTACAACCGCCTCAAAGAAACTTGGATTATTGTACAGAGTCCGTAACTTCTTCACCGATGAGCAGTTGGCCATAATTAATGAGAATCATGTGTGCTCTCAGCTTGAATATTGCTCACCCTTGTGGAATGGATGTGGAGAGGTTGCATTAAAACAACTGGACAAAATTCAGAACAAAGCTGTTAGAATTATTAACAACCCTGCCATTACAAATAAACTACCTCCCCTGCAAGTAAGAAGGAATGTTGCCTCCCTTGCATTATTTTACAGAATTTTTTTTGGCAAATGCTCAGACGAAGATGCGTCCTTGATGCCACCTTTCCATGCCTTCCCTCGTGCTACTCGAGCATCTGGTAGCGTTAATGACTGGAATGTCACTCAGCCATATTACAGAACTTCTGCCTATCAGAATTCTTTCATTCCCCGAACTGCATCTCTCTGGAACTTGCTTCCCCAGAGTTGTTTCCCTCCAAATTTCAACCCACAGCTGTTCAAGTCTAACTGTTACAGATACTTTATGAACAGAGAACACCAGTAATCTGGTGTATGGATATATTTATGGATTCATTTGTATTTTCCTTCCTTTCCTTCTCCGTATATATATATATATATATTGTTACATAGCCTATGATTTCATCATCCTTTGTGTAATTCAAACGTACATTATGCTGCATGTTTGATCACGAGCGTGTTCTACCTCACTCCCCCCTTCCACCCTTATAGTAGAGTAAGTCGTTCTTTCTGTTGTTCAGAGCAGGATGGTCAACTCTTTGTCCCCATGGCTTCATTTGCGCGTCCTTCTTACAAGTTGTATCAAGCACTGCCGGCCCCTATATAATGAGCTCCGTCTCTGCATTATTGCCACTTAGATCTACTCCTCATTTTGTTCACATCTCTGTCCTCCCCTGTACAGTTGTTATTATTGTGAGTGCTCAGGAAGTCTCCAACCATCTAGCAGCTGTGTAATTTGAGTACAAGTGTTATTGCATTTTGTTCTTGTACAGTATAGCATAAGTTGTTAATTTGTAGGCCTAGTGAGGTTTTTTGTAATTCATGTAAGGTTCTTATTATTAGCCATTGTTCATAATAGTTTGTATCTGTAATAATTTATCTTGCATTAACTGAGCATTACCCAGTGTATTTTCATTTTATCAGGGCTGACTTAGGTAAATTTACTCTTGCTAATTTCGTGTTAATAGAGGCTATTGCAGTTAACCATATATTTAACCTGTTTTTTTGCCATTACATTATCCTTATGAGTCCTGAATGTTTTGTTGTTAGTTTGAGCATTAAACTTTAACTTGTAATTTTACCTAACTTTTTTGTTTTGAACCTGGAACTTTACGGGACAGTAGTGATATTTTTAGTATTCTCACTTAAAGTGTACATTATCTTTCTCTTTTCCGTAACATAAATTTGGCGACCTCATATCAGGATATTCAGGATATTATCATAAGGATATTGCTTGATATTTTGTGACTGATTTATTCATGTCTACTATTACTACACTTGATGAAGCCAAAGATTTTTTTGTCAAATGTGCAAACAGTGTGTGATGTAGAAAACAGAACAAAGAATGAACTTAAGTTTGTTGCTCAACAATTGGGAATTGCAGTTCACTCTCATCATTCTAAAGATCAAATTGTTGGCATGATTAATAAAAGCTTGTTTAATGTAACTCCTCCAAATGAGCAAACGCAGATTGAAATAGCTAAGTTACAGCTAGCCCTGCAGGAGGCTCGTGTGAAGGAAGCTGAATTTTGCCAAGCTAATGTGCTAAGGAGGCTGAGTCTCAGGCTAAGGAGGCGGAGTCTCATGCTAAGGAGGCTCTAAGGAGGCTGAGGCACAAGTTGAAATTGCTAGGATTCAGGCAGACCATGAGTATCGCATGAAACAAGGTGGAACTGGATCATCTAGCTCTGATGATTTTGATGTGGCTAAAAATGTTAAACTTGTCTCTCCTTTTAATGAATCTGATTTAACAAAAGTATTTTTCAGTTGTTTGAGAGGGTAGCTACAGTGTTTTAATTGGCCCAAAAAGTATTAGCCAGTACTCCTCTTTCCAAACTGTTCTCACCGGTAAAGCTCAAGTAACTTATGCATCTTTGCCTCAGGATCAATCTGATAATTATGATGTAGTGTTAAGAGCTGATTCTAAGGCCTATGAGCTTGTTCCTGAAGCCTATAGAGTAAAATTTAGGACAAACTTACAAGCAAGATAAGCAATCCCATGTTGAGTATGCAAAAATCAAAGAAGATCTGTTAGAGCAGTGGTTAAATTCTAAGGTAATGTGGATTCTGATTTTGGAAAATTTCTAAGCAGATGGATTTTGTGGCTGGAGGACTTCAAGAGGTGTATTAATAAAGATGTAAGCCTATATCTTGATGAGAAAAGAATAGATAATTTGTCTGATGCTGCAGTTTTAGCTGATGAATATATTCTCACTCACAAGAGATATTCTAATGAAAACGGGAAAGCTGAGAGTAAGTACGTTGCCTCTACTCAGAGTACAGGTAACAGGAAAGAGAATAAAGATGATGTTTCTCAGGAAGTAAATACCAGCTCCACCTCTAGATTTCAGAAAAGTAAATGTACTTATTGTAGTAAGCTTGGTCATACTACGGAAAAATGTTTCAGGAGACAGCGTGATGTGAACAAAAAGGAGTCTTTAAATATTCAGTCAATTGGTCTAGTGTCCACCCTTGAGAGTTCCCAAAGTTCTTTAACAGAGTTAACTGAACCGGCTTTGAGGGGTAACTTAAATTCTCATGATGGAGCTCCTCTTTTGAGCAGTAACATGGGTGACACTCTCAAGAGTTCATGTGCTAATTTCCTGTCTGATGGTTTTGTCAGTCCTCTGGACAATAATGACAGGAAATCAGTTAAAATATATCGTGATACAGGTGCTTGCCAATCCTTTATGCTGACCAGTGTTTTAGGCTCAGATGTTAATTCCTCTGATGAAACTAATCTTACAAGGTGTAGGGAATAATTACTTCTCTGTCGCTCTGTGCAGAGTGAATTTAGAGTCTGGTTTTGTTAATGGTTCCGTTATGGTTGGGTTGGTTGAGACACTCCCAATGTCAGGTGTAACTTTCTTACTTGGAAATGATATTGGTGGAAGTCAAGTGTGTCCAGCTCCTCAGTTGTCTAGTGAGCCAGTGGCTGCTCCCCGGGACTGTGATGTCCCTGATGTGTTCCCTGCATGTGCTGTCACTAGGGCTAAGTCTGAAGTTACTGGTGATTTAGAGGATAATGATGATGATGATGTTATCCTAGCTGACACTTTTCTTGCTAATTTGGACCACTCACCAGATGAGGCAGTACCCCGTAGTGTTGATAATTTGTCTCGTCAAGAGTTGGTTGAGTTGCAGGTTGCTGACCCTGAGTTGCAAGGTCTAGCTAACTCTGCTTGCAGTGAGGAAGAGTCAGCTGGTGCTTCTACTTGTTATTATGTAAAATCAGGAGTACTTATGAGGAAGTGGAGACCCCCAACAGCATCAGCCGACTGTGAATAGGAGGTTGTACATCAAGTTGTCATCCCTCGTGTTTGTAGGCAGGATATCATTAGAGTGGCTCATGATTCCAGTTTGGCAGGACACCTTGGAGTGAGGAAGACTGTGGCACGCATTTTGAAACACTTCTACTGACCAGGGTATCTTCAGGGATGTTTCCTGGTATTATAAGTCTTGTCACACCTGTCAAGTTGTGGGGAAGTGTAATCAGACCGAAAAGGTTGCACCTCTAGTTCCCATTCCTCCTTTTGAGGCGCCTTTCACCCGTGTGTTCGTGGATATTGTGGGCCCTCTTCCTAAGACTTCTTCAGGATTTTCTTATGTGTTGACCCTGATTGATATGGCTACTCGTTATCCTGAAGCCATTCCACTTAGAAATATCTCAGCAAAGAACGTGGTTAAGGAAATGCTAGGGTTCTTCACCAAGTTTG